>NC_060271.1:45112836-45165484 GCF_021613505.1 Equus quagga
TCCATCCACTCACCCACCCATTCATCCACTCATCCATCTATCCACTATCTATCTACTTATCCATCCATCCATGAATACCTTTATGCTAAGTGTTCTCTCAGGTACCGGGGCTTTAGCAGTAAAGAAAACGGTGTCTACCTTTCTTGAGCTTTCATCTTGGTGGGCAGGACGGATGAGGTTAACTTTAAGAGAACAGAGGATGGAATCCAAAGGAGATGAGGCCTCCCCCAAATAACTAAGATAATGTTAAATGGTGATAACTTTTGTGGAAAATAAAACAGAGTGATGGTACAGAGGATGGCCAAGGGGTTAAGGGGACAGTTTTCCAATAAAGGGCCTCCCAGAGCCTGGGCCAGTAGGTAACTCAGTCCACACCTCCACCTGGGAGTGAATGGTGTCTTCATATGGGCGTGTAGGACAGACTTGGTCGCAACCTACCCCTCGAGTGACAACCAGGGCCAGGCCTTTGAGGCTGAGCAGTCGTGCCTGTGATTCACAAGCAGGCGGCTGGTCAGCTGGTGTTTTCAGTCCACCAGGACACGGACCGGACGAATAACATCACTGGCCGGCAATCAGCCAGTCTGAGGGGCAGGACTAAGCAAGGCTCCCTTTTCCCTTCAGTGGCTGCACAAATCAATAAGGGATTAGACTCGGCTCTTGTCGTTGCCATTGATTGATTTTGGAGTTTCAAAGGATGTTAATTTTAAGACGGCAGCGTTTGGGGACATTTCATTATATCCCATTAGGACATTGAGAGCATCAAGTATTTTAATCTGGGGTACTGAATTATTTAGGGTCTGGCATTGACATGCCTAATGAAATATGCTTCCTCCTTCTTTGGGGGGTTCCATATCTGGCTACGGAAATTATTCATTAACAGAGAGAGAAAGAGAGAGAATGCCCTTATATTAGGGCCGTTAAAGTGTTCCATTACTGATGATCTATAAAGGGAAAAACACTGATCAGACTCTACCAGGCACACCAGAACACTCGGAATATCATTAATTTTAATCATCTGTTCCAAAATCACCGAGCTGTTAAAATAAAACTTCAAGTTTGGGGGGAGAAAATTATTGCTAATGAGTGGGAAATATTTAAATCATGCTAAATTAACCTCAAAGTTTTGCCTAATACTTTCATCAGACACAGATTATTTTATTTCATTTCAGGTTGCCCCCAGCTTGGCCAAACCTCTGTCCTCCTTGCTAGTGTCACAAGTCTCCTTGCCACAGGGCTCTGTTTGATCTTGACTTTTGTTCACAGCCCCTCAGCAAGCAGAACATTGGAGCCAGAAGGACGGGTCTCAGCTTTTACAGACATTTAAAGATCAGCTCATTGAATGAGTCGATTTTGACCAGAGCAGCAGGTCTATGAAGCACCTCATGAACCACGGCTGTGCTCACAGCTCAGGGAGCTGAGGGTGCCACCAGCTCAGCCACGTGGAGGGCAGCTCACTTCTCATTTCCCCAGATGTGACCTCACATCCCCTTTGGCTGTGAGGTCAGCCTGGGCAGGAGGGGTAGAGAGCGTGTGGGTGCTGAAAATGGTGTTAATGCTGTTGTGGTGACTTTCGAGGAACAGAGGATTGATGGCCAGAGTCACTAGACCATAATCAATGGGTCAAGCCATATTTCCAGGGTGGAGGGATGGGGTATTGGAAGGGCCTTTGTCTCTCTGGTCACTGTCAGAGTGAGCGCAGTCTGTGTCTGCTGGTCTGCAGAGCAGTGCGGGTGGAGGCGGTGAGGTACCTGGAACATCAAAGTCTAACGGATGTTTGTCACCAACCAGATGTGTGACCCGGGGCAGGTGGCTTTGTCTCTCTGAGCCTTAGTTTCAACTCCCTTCTCATTGCTGGGGGCTGAGCTGAAATGCCGCCTCCTTAGAGAGGGCCTCTAGGACCGATCTGCCTGCATAGGGGTGGACGCCCACACAGTTTTTCTCCGTCTTCCCTCCCTCTGTACTTCTTTCGTCATGACCAGGAGGATCTGAAATAATTGTTTACTACTCAGTTTTCATCTTCCCCACTTGAATGCAAATCCACAGAGACAAGGACTTTGGTACTTTTTGCCAATGACCGGATCGCCCGTGTCTGTAACAGTCCGGGCACGTGGTAGGCGTTTAGTAAAGATGGTTTGAATGTATGACTCTGAGTGCCCCTCTGCTCACTCGCTAGAGTGACATGGAACGCGTCTCTGCAAGGCGGGAGGGGATGGCCGTGGCTTCTGGGAAGTTTGGACCAAGAGCGTTCTCCCGTTGGTTTATAGTTTATAGCACAAATGGCAATAATAACAGTAGTGCTAGCCTGTATTTATACGATGCTGTGTTCTTTGCACTCAGTTTGTGTTTGCACTCTTCTCTGGTCACCATGGCAACCCTGCCAGACTAGCTTGGGAATTTCCACTTAAACAAAAAGCGTAACTAAGACCTAGATAAGGTAAGGGACTAAACTAAAGCCACAGAGCACATCGGCGGCGCCGTGAGTCCTCGATTTGAGGACTCAACATTTAATCCAGTCGCCCTTCCAGCCCTGCCCCACGGCTCCTTCATCCTTTCAATTATCTGGTCACTTAAACCAGACTCCCAATAAGGTTAAAATGTGTTTTCCCTCACAGCACACAGAGGCTGTATGTGGGAGTTTTCCAGTGTTTACGCCTTCGTGAGCGCACGCATACCCGTGCATACACGTGCACACACACAGAATAGTTTCTCGCTACCACATCCTCTACGTGGACTGACCTGCACGTGAACCAAGGCTCTCAGTGGAGAGCCTGGAGCCCATGAGGGCAGGTCCGGTCACGGCCGGTGGAGCTTGTGGACATGTGGGCTCCATGTGTAGGACGGAGCCAGCCCTGTGCCCATCTAGCCAGGCTCTCCCACTGTTGGCAATGGCTGTGTGCTCTGTGCCTCATGGCCCTTTCCTCAGGGATGGAATGGTGAGAGCCCAATGGTACCTGGACTACAGTGAAAACTGAAAGCTGGTCAGCACGCAATATTGCATGGGTTGAGGGAACGCAAACCTGCCTTCAGGAGACCAAGCCTGGTCTGATCCGCGGCAAGCTGCCAGGCCGCTGGGAGCAGAGCCTCCCCTGGCAGGACCATTCTTGATCAGTCAGCCTGTAGCTGATCCATCAGTGACCACAAATGTGTGTGTGAGACCAACTGAGCTCGACTGAGCCCTGTCCAGATGGACAGAACTTCCCACCTGACCTACAGACTTGTGAGCTCAATGAACACTTGTTGTTTTAAACCGGTAAGTTCTGGGGGAGTTTGTCACACACCCATTGGCTGAATGCACACAACGGGCTTAAAGCTTAGCCCCGGCATCAGCGTGGACTGGATTCAAATGCATAAACAATTAGGTCTCATGAGGGGCCCACTGGGTCAGCACAATATTTGAGGTGCAAGCCCTGGGAGCTTCGGGGGGAAAGCGAGAATGTAAGTCATAGAATTGAGGAGACTTCTGAGGAAATGCAGAAGAAAGGCTTGTCACATCTTCCTCTATTTTGTATCTGGGACATCATCACAGCGTGGCTTGATGATCAGTGCATAGGTCAGTGCCCAGGATCCGAACCTGCAAACCTTGGGCCGCTGAAGCAGAGTGCGTGGACTTAACCACTACGCCACCGGGCCAGCCCCAAAAGAGAGACATTCTTTGGAGAGATCTTGGTCATTGCTTACTATAATTGTGACAAGATGACCCAGTCAACTAGATTCAAAAGGAAACTGCAGAGACGGGTTAATTAAAAAACGGTGCATAGCGCATTTGGTAATTGACATGAAGAGACATTTGCAGAGGAAAGTCAGTAATTTTCAATTAGCATGAAAGAAGAAATGGCTAATATCAATTCATACTATGTGATTACAATTGTCAAGAATGCGTTCCGAGGAGTCGGGGGCCTGGGGAGACCATCTCCTGCTCCAAGAGATGTCGTCAGGAGGACGTGACAACTCCGCTCACATGAGTCACCAGCCTCCCATAGGGACCTCCCAGGCTGTTCTAGGTCGTTGTAGAATGTAGTAAAATGCTCCTCAGGGCTCGACGGTCATCTCTTCTTACCGTTTGTTGCCGATCTGTTTAGTCCCAAAGTTGCTTCGCTGTTTGTAAGGATCTTTCTCTTAACTGAGGCCCCTGAGTAACAAGCACAGGTGACAACATGGCATGAAAAGGAGGGGGTCACAGGCGTTTTTCTGGGGAGCACTCACATGGGGTGAGTAGTTCTCAGGGCTCAGCCCGGGCCTAGGTCTCGTCTCTCCCTCCCTCCTTCCTTCTTCTCCCTCCTTCCTCCTTCCTCCCTCCCTCCCTCCTTCCTTCTTCTCCCTCCTTCCTCCTCCCTCCCTCCTTCCTCCCTTTCTTCCTCCCCCCTTCCTTCCTTTCATCCTTCTTCCTCTCTCCCTCTTTTCCCCTCTCCCTCTCTCCCTCTCTTCCTCTTTCTTGGCCTAGGGATTGATCAGCCCCAAGAAACTGATAAATGAGGTCAACCCAAACTGTACAAGTGAAGCTACGCTATTCATGGGGACTAGTCTAGTGAAGTTTGCACTGGAAAGCTCAACACTCTCTCCCCGTCAGTGACATACTTGGAATCCAGGTCAGAGTCAGTGTCCATTGAGGGGATTAAGGGTTCTGTCACTGGGACCTGCTCCCGCTAGTGGGGTCACTCTTGCTGCCGGGAGACCCATCAACTTCGCATGGGGCTCTGGGGCTGGTTCAAGGCAGCAAGAGGATGTGGTGCTTTCTGGATGCACAGAGGAAGAGCCATGCTTTCATTTTGTTTCTGAAACGGCATGTTGAGGGTCCCTCCGCTGGATGATGCTGGGTGAGGTACCACCCAGGACTGCCTGGAGCTCCTTTCTCGGCGTCCCTGCCCACCAGCCCCTCTCCGCTGACCCGTCCGCCATAGCTCTGTTGCACGTTCTCTGACACATCCTTTCTGTGCTATGTCTGCAGGTCATTGTCAACCTTTCTCCCTGGTTTGAAGGTTTTATGGGGGCACCTCCCCACAGCCTCAAGTCCTGGAATGCTTAACGCAAATGAGAAATAGGTACAAACATCAATATTCCTTTCGCAAATAGACCTTTAGCTTTACTCTACAGTTTTTCCCTCAGGCTTTAAAAAAAAATTGGACGTTATCTTTGCTATGTCTATTTTTATTTCATTTACCTAGCAATTTACTTCCCCCACCCCCAGCTTTATTGAGGTATAATCGGCAAATGGAAATTGTATGTATTTAAGATATACAACGTGATGCTTTGATATGCGTATATACTGTGAAATGATTACCACAATCAAACACAATCACCATTTTGCGTGTGTGTGGTGAGAACCCTTAAGATCTGATTTACTTAAAAACAGTATTGTGTGAGAGTATTGGTCTGCGATGGAGTGGTCCTTCTGCTCAGACGATCTGAGAAGCCGAGCTCTGGAAGACTCTTCCTGTGGTCTGCAGCGGTTGCAAGCCTCTCGAAGGAGTGTCCCTGCCTGCATGGGACAGAGGGTTCAGCCCCCGAGGCTGAAGGTGAGACAGAACACAGGACGGACATCTTCCCTGTACACATCCAGGTGGCTTCAGAGTGGGGAGAGGGTGGTGCCAGAGACCCACACCTGAGGCCGCCTCTCCCTCAGCTAGAGGAGCGGTGACAGCTGGCATTTCTGGAGCACCTACCATGAGCCAGGCGCTGACGAGGTCTGCAGGTGCCTCAGGGCCATCCTTGAGGTTCAGAGGATGATTGCTCCCGCTTTACAGATGAGGACACGGAGCACAGGGAAGTGAAGGATCTTGTCAGAGATGCACCAGGACAGAACCAGGGGCAAACTCGGAGCCCGAGTCTGGAGTCCAAGTGCTCAAGCACCGCCAGGTGTGTGTGTGTGTGCATTAGTATATACATGGATGTCTCTGCACATGTATGGGTGCATACATGTGTGTGCACGCATGGTTGTACACATGTGTGTCTCTGCACACACATGGTGCATGTAGATGTGAGCGTGTGTGTGTGTGTGCACTAACACATGGGTGTGCACGTGAGGAGAATGAAACTGACTGTCCACCAACATGGTGGGCACATACCCCATTACCCACATTTTCCCTGGGCTCTGGCCCTCTCCGGGTTCTGGGCCTTTGGTCATAGCCATCAAGGATGGCAAGGCAGAGGGCTCCATGGTGACAGTGCCCGGCCCTCCCTCCAGATCCCAGAGACCACAAGGAACCAGTTGCCCTTGCCCTACCCAATCCTCCCCAATAGGGCCTTGAGCATGTGTCCCCGACACCCCCAGGGGAAGAGACAGATGAAAACCAATGTCCGACCTTTGGGCAGGAGGGGTGTCCCCATGGAGTGACCATCTGAAGGCTATCAGCTTACTGGGTGCTCCTTTCCTGTGACCAGTGAGGGAGAGGAGATTGAGCGGACACGTCTGCCTGTGTTCTTTGTCCCCACACGAGGGCCTGTTGCTAAATAAAGCTCAGACCAGGGCGTTTCCTCCAGAAAGGAGGACGCTCTCGTCTCAGCCACAATCACTCGAGGCTGCTCCCAGAGCCCCCCTTGCTCCCCCAACTTTGAGAAGCGGACCCCGCCCCCACCACCACCCCCTCCCCTGATGTCTCTGCAAGGCCTTGCCTCTGGAAGAGCCTCCCTGCCCTAGCTCTGAGTCTGCTCAGCCCAGAGGATGTGTCTACAAGCAGCTGTCTGTCTGTCTGTCCGTCTGCATCGAAGGAGGAGAATGGCCAGAGACCTTGGACCCGGGCAACCCCTCCCGCTGCTTCCAGGACACATCCAACCAACGGCTGCAGTGTTTCCTACACAGAGTCTTTCCTGCCCAGGGTGGGGGATATTTCCTTCTGGCTGGTTACAGGTGCCCGAGCCCAACACAACCACCCACGGCCCGAAGAGAAATTAGCTCTCCTCTGCTTGCCTCAAATGACATCCTTGGGACAGCTGCCCGGTCAGGCTGCGGTCTGGGGCAGCCCAGTCACCCGTCCCGTCTGACTCCCGCAGATCCAAGATGTGAGCAGACGAGACACGGGGAGGTGAGGCCCTGGACAGATGTCTGCTGGGGGCAGTGTCCGGGCCGGTGGGCAGGATGACCACGGCTCGGGGTGGGAACCCTGTATTCTCTGGGGCTGGGCCGATTTTAAAGACCCTGCCCGGCTGTGTCCGCCAGCACTAGCACACGCTCAGAGATCCATAGCTGAGGTCCACATCCCACTTTCTGGACTCGCTGATGCACTCGGGAAGCAGCATCAGAACTTTGGTCAAATCTTGCTTCTGGAAAATATAATCCTGCTCTGGTGAAGGTTTGACCCCTGAAATCTGGGGGTCTTTCCTGATTTCAGAAAAGTGCCTTTCTGCACATGCTTAGTAGTGTCCAGCTGACCCCTTTTCCCCCCAGGGGATTCCAGAGCACTGGTCAAACCCTCTGTTGCCAGCAGCCTTGGGCATTTCGTGGTGCTCCCTGGGAAGAAGATGGAAGGAGACTTGGGGGACGCTGCATTCACAGCAGAGCAGGAGCACTGCCTGGGGAGAGGGGCTGTGGTTGTGGGGATCCGTCTGGGAGAGCCTGCCCGCCAGCAGCTGGGGGAGCAGGAGACAGGGCTCACCCTACTCCACCGAGGGGGCTGCAAGAAAGTCAGAGATAGTGTTCCAGCTTGGTCTCCAGGCCCGAATGGCTCCACCCAGCTGACATCAGGGACTGCCATCTTCGACAGTGAGCTCAGGCCAGCTTCCCCCGTGGCAGGTGTGAGCATCTACCACATGCCCCCGTGAGGGCCAGGTCTCATCTCAGTTGCAGCCGCCCAGGATTGTGGCAGAAAGAAACCCAGGATCCTGCCTAATGTCAGAGGTCGTCCCAACCAGAGCCTCTGCTGCCTTCAGGGCTCTCAGATCATCCCATCCAGCCCAGCTCAGAACCCAGGTGCCCATGACTCGACCGTTACTGGGACAAGCTGCGTGTGTCCTGGAGCTCCGGCTTGCCAGGCAGATTGCCTGAAATCAGAGCTGCTCACAATAAGGGTTTTTTTTTCTCTTTTGGAGAAATACTGACATTTCCTAAAATAGTGGTCTTTATTCAATTGGCAGTAAGTTCAGGAGCTGTGAAACACAATTTGTGCCCACTGGGTGGCGGTTAGGGACAGAGCTCTTCGTGGACAAGTGCATGTGCTGGTGGGGAGGTCCTTTATCAGCAGCTTCTTGGTCACAGGCCCCCGTTGCGTCAGGGACCATGAGCGCTTCATGCTTACGCTGGTTGGAAGCGCCACCGCGTCCTGCTCCTGCAGGGCCAGGGACTCAAGGCCGTACACACCATGCTCCCAGTCTGTCGTTTATTTTAATTTCCTTTTCTTTGAAAAGATAGTCGTCTATGTTCATTTATCCACCTTTTTTGCCACAAGATACAACTCACAGATGAAAGCTGCATTGTAAAAACAGGGGTAAAAAACCTAAACATTTCCCGTCTTTGAGGCAAAGCAGGAGAGATGTAAAAATATCTGAAATCGCATGTAATGAAGAAATAGCTTCTACCGAGGGACTGCGTCTGAAATGCATCAGCCCTGGAAATAGCCAGAAGGTTCTTCGGAGAGAGTTGGGGAGGTGGACACTAAGGAGGGGGTGTTGTTCCATCACGATTTTGCACCAAAAAAATTTTAATTGCTTTGGAAGGCTTGCAGCGTGACTGAAGTGGCTGACCAGCCATACTGCTCTGACCGGCACTCACCCTCCCTCACAGCCCGTCTGTCCTCCGTCGCCAGGCTGCAGAAGGATGCCAGGCGCCTGCAGCTGGCGGTGCAGACAGACGACCAGGGGAAGAGGGCAGTGCCACTCCCATCCTCTTGAGGCATCTCCCTGGGGGAGCTGCAGCGCCCCCATGAAACATGAATGCGTTCTGCAAGGTTGGAAGGGAATGTGCTCGGGGAAGAAGTGTTAAACGGATGCCTCCCCTTAAGAAGCCATCTTGTTAGCTAGACGGGAAGCTCTTCGGCCTGATGGCTCTCCCCTCCAGCCTCTGGTAAATCTGGCAGAGTCAGTGCGTGCTGGAGGTGTTGATCCCGAGCTTTGTGTCCTCAGAAATGAGCTCTGGGGAGCGCTGGCAGGTGAGGTCGCAGGAAGGAAATGACGAATTGCCCAACCCGTTAGGAAACTGCTTCAGAAATCTCTCTCCTCCCTCAGAGCTTTGTGGGCCGGCCTCTGGTCGTCAAAGGCTCGGCTTTGGGAGCCATTTCACCTGGCCAGGGCAGCTGGCTCCAGGCTTGTGCGTTTCCTCGGGGGTTTGCTGCTTTCCAAGAAGAATTGGATTTATTGGTGAAAATCCCAAAGGGGCCATGGTTGGGCTGCTTGATTTCAGAGCCTGGGATGTTTTCTCTGACACCAACCAATTCTCCAATTGCACAGCCCCAGCTGGGCGTTCCGTAATTCAATTCAATTCTGACTCTGTCTACCTGGAGATAGTGTTGGACCCCACAGATTAAAGGGCTCAGTCCCATAAGACCACCTCTGCTTTAGATACTGGCCGCAAGTCTGGGGCCACGGGTACTTCTGACTGACTGGCTATCCATCGAGGTTCCCGCCACGCCTCCTCAGGCTCCATAATGTACTAGAACGATTCACAGGACCCAGGAAAGCACTTCACTTACGTTGACTGGTTTGTTATAAAGGGTACAGCTCAGGAACAGTCAAATGGAAGAGACGCCCGAGAGCTTTCACGCCCACCCTGGGGGCCCCACCCTCCCAGCACCTCCTTGTGTTCACCAACCCAGAGCTCCTGGAGCCTCCTGTTGAAGAGCTTCTGTAGAGCCACTCTCTCTGCAGGCCCTCCCCTGGCTGGGGGTCAGAGGGTGGGGCTGAAAGTCCTAACCCTCTAATCGCTTGGTCTTTCTGGTGACCAGCCCCCCCTTAGTCATTTCATTAGCATAGACCCAGGACCCCTTAGGAATAATAACAGACATCTCCCATCACTCGGGAAATGCCAAGGATTTGAGGAGCTCTGTGCCAGGAACCGAGGACAAAGACTGATATGTTTGTGTTATACCCAGAGCCTCTCTAGCAAGGAGAGAGTAACAGGAAGAGCACGAGCGAAGGTCCGGGACTGAGACGGGTGGCCCTCTGCACACGGTGCCCAGGCTTCTGTGTTCCTCCTCTGCTCCTTGTCCCTATGCCTCTCCTGCCCTCTGGAAACTTCCTCCTCCTAGTTTCCCCTAGTGGCAGCAGCACCAACTCTGAGTTGTCCAAGAACATGCCAGTAGCACTGCACAGCCGGTGCCATGACTCCCCTGGGAGTTAGTGAGGGGGTTATAGGAAGAGTGTGCAGACGCCGTTGGGGGAGTAAGCAAAACGGAGCCTGATTGCAGGGCTTCTCAGAGCCCGGTGAGCCTGGCAAGCCTCCAGGGGGCGGAGTAGAGTGGAATGCACTTGCCAAACCCATTTCACTGTGGTTCACGTCTGTTGTGGTTGAATTGTGTCCCCCAAAAAGATACGTTCAAGTCCTAACCCCTGGTACCTATGAATGTGACTTTATTTGGAGATAGAGTCTTTTTAGATATGATCAAGTTAAGATGCGATCATTTGGGTGGGCCCTAATCCAACAAGAAGAGGGAACTTTTGACATAACACACACACAGAGAACATCGTGTGATGACAGAGGCAGAGACCGGAGGGATGCAGCTGCAAGCCAGGAACATCAAGGATTGACAGCTACCCCAGAAGCTGGAAGAGTAAGGAAAGACTCTCCCCTTGAGCCTCTGGAGGATGGTGGTCATGCCGACACCCTCATTTCAGACTTCCGGTCTTCTGAACTGTGGGAGAATCAATTTCTGTTGCGTTAAGCCCCTCAGTGTGTGGTGCTGTCTTATGGTAGCTGCAGGAATCTTACACAACGTCCAGAGCAGATTTCTTGCTTTTCTCCCTACATCCATTTCTTCCCTGGTCTTCTACCCATCATGCACCCAGTTGATCAGGCCAAAAACGTCACAGTCAGCATTGTTCCCCCTTTCTCCTTATCCTGCAGCATCCAGCTCACCAGCTAGACCTGGAGGCTCTAGGCCAAAACACATCAGAAGCTGCTCTGTCTCTTCATCTCCACTGCACCTTGTTCCAGCCCCATCATCTCTGTCCGAAGAGCAAAGCCCCGGCCAGGCTCCCAGTGTCCCCTCCTGCCCCTGCCCTCTCTCTCTCTCAGCAGCTGAAGGAGCATCCTTACACACAGACCGCAGTGTGACCTGGCTCTTGGCTCCCCTGTCCTCCGCCACGTCCCTCTCCCACTGACTTGGGATGCTTCAGCCACACTAGCTACTTCTCTTTTTCATAGTCCATCTTTTAAAACATCTTTTAAAAGCCTAACAGTTCTGCACGGATTAGAATGGAATTAGAAATTCCTGATTTACTCCTCCACCAGTGTCGCCCGCTTCCCAGAGGCAACTTCCCCCAGCTCTTCGTCCCCTTGCTCCTGCTCTGACCTTGAGAGCTGTACATAAATGCTTATTCGAATTTTTCTTTTCAATTTCAGTTGTTTCTCCATGATGCCCCATGAGGAGGACAAGGATTTTACTCCCTGAGCTTTGCTCCCCACACTCTGCAGAGCAACCACAGAACATACATGTGGCTCCCCACCCCCATCCTCCCAGTAGCGTAATCCGTGGTTAGATCAATATCCAGCATCCACATAATTACATAATTATTATTCACAGCTGAGCCACAGCGTAGTTGAACGATTGCATTTCTGTTCCTGATCAGCTTTGTATTTTCCTAGAATGAAAACCTCCAGTCTTTTCGTTTGCTAGGTTCGCCTGTACCCATCAGTAAAGTGTCCCCACACTCTCAACAGGAGTTATAAAATTACTTGTATTTTGGCCAAAAATCTCAGGTAACCTAACAATTCCATTTTCATCTTTCTGGGCAATACCCCTCCCAGAGTCTCCTTTCTTCTCCTCCTCCACAACAGAGCGACTGCTTTCCAGACTTGCTGAGCACATCGTCATCCCGGGGATTCCCCTCCCGTCCACCCTGTGGACGCACTCACCCCTCCCGGAACCCACGTCTTCTCTCTCGTGATTTATTCCTGATTTTGATGAAGCTTGTCTGACACTAAGTCTAACAGCTTCATTAAAAAGAGGGTGGGGCGCCAAAGCTTTTGAGATCTCTCGAGTCTGAAATATCAATATCCCACCCTCACACTTGATTCCTAGTTTAGCTGGGTATAGAGGTCTAGGCTGGAGAGCTTCCTTCTTAAGCTTGAAGGTGTTTTTCCAAAATCTGATGAGAAATCCAATGCCATTTTGATTCCCGGTGTTTAGGCAACTGGCTTTTGTCTTCTGGAAGCTTTTAGTCCATCTCTTTTTTTGTTTTTTTGTTTTTTGGAGGAAGATTAGCCCTCAGCTAACTACTGCCAGTCCTCCTCTTTTTGCTGAGGAAGCCTGGCTCTGAGCTAACATCCGTGCCCATCTTCCTCTAGTTTATACGTGGGACGCCTACCACAGCATGGCTGCCAAGCAGTGCCATGTCTGCACCTGGGATCCGAACCAGCGAACCCTGGGCTGCCAGGAAGCGGAACGTGCGAACTTAACCGCTGTGCCATCGGGCCGGCCCCCTTTTAGTCCATCTCTTAATCCCCCGTGTTCAGAAATGCTATCAGCACGTGGCTTTTGTGGATCTTGTTCATTATTTTGCTGGGTACTTGGCAGATCCCTTCAGCTTAGAAACTCAAGTCTTTCCTTTCTGGAAAATGTTCTTTCCTCCTCTTTTTTGTGTTCTCTTTCTGGAATTTCTGTCAAGAATACATTAGAATTTCCAGATTTATCCTCAAATTTTCTTTGCTCTGCCGTTTTCTATCTCTTCGTATCGCTGTTCGACTTTCTAGGAAATTTCCTCAACTTCATTTTCCTCTCCTTCTATTCAAATGTTAATTTCTACTAGCGTATTTTTAATTTCTCAAAGCTTTCCTTTGTTCTCTGAAGGTGTCCTTTTAAAAAGGAATATTCTGTGCCTTTTTCAAGGATCCAGTGTATTCTCTCATGTCTAGGATGTCATCAATTTTGCACACGTGAAGCCCTCTCTCGCTTCTTGCATTATTTCTGTCTCCTTTGAGTTCCTCACTCGTGTTTGCTTGTTTTGGTCTCTTGACTTTTATGTTGCAGCCTTTCCTAAAATATTTGTGTAGTTATGTTCAAGAGTGAGGTGCAAAACAAAAATAAGAAGAAAATTAAAAAGACCCCACGCCTCCTGGAAGATCTGTGCGCTTGGAGGGGCCGGTTCCAGGTGGGGTCCCCGTGGATGGATAAGGCAGGTGGTGCTGGCAGGCCTGGCAGACTTCCCAGGAAAGCATCTGATGACTCGGGCTGTGGGCTTGATCTCCAGCATTCTGGGAGCAGAGAGAGGGGTAGTGCAGGCCTTCTCTGTTCAGCACACAGACTTTATTTTTGGCTCAGCATTTTATCCTTGTTCTCAGATGTGCCGAGCTCTCCAGGATGTGGATCTCCATTTTCAGCTGGGATGCGAGGACTGTCCTTGGCTGCGTGGGGTTAGGGTCGTCTCAAGGTGGAACTGCTCCTGTGCAAACCTATCCCCCTATTTTTAGCTCTATTTTCTATTTTCATACCTCCCTTAGTATCCCCTGGTACGTGCAAGCCTGGAGCTTTTCCGGGGGTCTTTGATACAAACTGGCTCACCCTCTTCTCCTGCAGGCTTTCATTTCAGCTTTCTTAGTCGGCTCAATTCGTTACCATGTGATCATCTGCTCTTCTGCTTCCAAAATATTGTCAACTCATTTCTCCATCTCGCCCTCACTGGATTTCATTGTCCTTGCGTGTTCGAGGCTCTTTTATTCCTTTGTTATTTTGGTGGGGCTTGGGGAGGA
This sequence comes from Equus quagga, assembly GCF_021613505.1. NCBI lineage: Eukaryota > Metazoa > Chordata > Mammalia > Perissodactyla > Equidae > Equus > Equus quagga. The sequence continues at coordinate 45,126,668 of NC_060271.1, forward strand.
AGCAGAGACAAATATGCACGTTCAATCCATCACGCTTAACTGAAATCTCCACACCACTCTCTGTTGTTCTGCGTGCAAGGTCTGCTCTATTTCGGGATCTTGTCACAGGCGGCCTCTTCAGCCGGCAGTGCTCACACCCTCACTCTCTGCAAGTCTCTCTTTTTCCATCTTTCAGCCCAATTATGACACCATTAGAGAAGCCCGCGGACCTCCCCTTTTAAAAAGGTGCCTGTTAAGAGTTCAGCTTCTGGGACAGCAGAGTGGGGAGTTCCACGGACCCGCTCTTTGGGGAAACAAGCAAAACTGGTGAAAACTAAAAACAAACACCCGTTTAAGTTCTCTGGAAATGGACCTGAAGGCACACAGCTAATGAATAGATGTGTGTGCCAGAAAATCTACTAAAACTTGGTAAGACAGTGAATCTTGAGCCCTGGAGCCACGATCCTCTCTGGCCCTTCCCACCCTGCCAGCTCATGTGGTGGAGGGTCCCCTCTCCGTGGGTGTGGCCCAGAAGATGGGGCTTCCTCTCCACTCAACCCCCTATGAAGGGAAACAGCATCTCACCAGCAGGGGCAGGTGCCCGCGTTGTCATCCCCTCCAGCTCCAGCTCGAAGAGGCTAGAATCCTAGCGAGTGACGCTGAGAGCTCAGGACTGGGCTCCTCCACCAGCCCCGCACCTAGGCGGACACTCTACTCCAGGTGTGGCAGGCTGAGAATTTTGGGGCCTTGATTGTCCTCACCCCAGCTTGCTCATAGGGTGGACAGTCTACACCTGGGGAGGCAGCCTGGAAAGCTAGAGGCTCCCACATGCAACAAAATAAGAAGTAGATAAGTTGGAAATCATCAGAACTGAAAACTTTCGTGCTTCAAGAACACCATCCGGAAAGTGAAAAGAGAACCCACAGAAGAGGAGAAAGTTTCTGCAAATCATGTTTCTGATAAAGGACTTGTATCTAGATGGTATAAAGAACTCCTACAACTCAGTAATAAAAAGACACAACCTAGTTAAAGATGGGTAAACGATCTGAATAGACATTTCTCCAAAGAAGACACAAATGGCCCAGAAGCACATGAAAAGGTGCTCAACATCAGTAGCCATCAGGAAATGCAAATCCAAGCCACAATGAGATAAGCCACTTCAGCCCCACTAGGACGGCTATAAGCAAAAAGACAGAGAATAGCAAGCGTTGGGGAGGATGTGGAGCAGTTGTAACCATCACGCACTGCTGGTGGAAACGTGAAATAGTGCAGCTGAAATGGTGCAGAACCGGCATTTCCTCAAATGCTTAAACGAAGAGTTACCACGCGACCCAGCAATTCTGCTTCTATGTATGTACCTAAGAAATGAAAGCACGTGTCCACAGAAAATCTTGTACGTGAACGGTCATAATACTCATAACAACCAAAATGTGGAAACATCCCAAATGTGCGTCGATGGTTAAATGATATATGGAATGTGTGATATCCGTACAATGGAATATTGTTCAGCAATAAAAAGAAATGAAGTAGTCACACTCCTACAACACAGAGGACCCTGGAAGACATGCGAGTGAAAGAAGCCAGGTGCAAATGGTCAGGTATTATCTCATTCCATTTATACTAAATGCCCAGAATAGGCAAATCCACAGAGACAGAAAGAATGCTGGTGGCCAGGGGCTGGGGGCTGGAGTGGGGAGAAGCGGGGAGCGACTGCCAGTGGGTGTGGGGTGATGAAAATGGTCTGAAATTGATTGTCGTGATGGAAGCACAACTCTTGAATATGCGAAAAACCCCTGGATCCTACCTGTAACTGGTGAGCCGTAGGATGCACACATTGCATCTGAATAAAGCCGTTACAGAGATGGTGGCTATCTGCTTTCGCCTGGGTGTTTCTGTCTCTGTCCCTGTGCTTTCTGGTCACAGCACTTTGATGCCACGTGACTTTCTGCGCCGTGTCTGCTTGTTTTGGTCTGGAGTCTAAATGGGCAGCTTCCTGGAGGTAGAGACTCTGTCTGTGTCGATGCCCATCATACCCCAGAGCCTAGTCCAGCGCAGGTCTAACAAACGCTCGTTGAATGAATAAATGCTCCACTCTCTGCAGAGGATCCCCTGGGACCAGCGTTCCAAGTGCCGCCCTTTGGGAAGCACTTCCGTAGAGCAGTGGTTCTTATCGGGTGCGACCTTGTCCCTCCCCTCAGGGACACTGGGCGATGTCTAGAGACGTTTATGACTGTCAGGACTGAGGGCAGGTGCTACTGGCATCCAGTGGGTGGAGGGAGGGGTGCTGCTGACTGTTCTGCAGTGCTACTCGGGGGGACGACCCACCCCTAGAGCCATCGGGCCTCAAACGTCAACAGCACTGCTGCTGAGAAACCCTGCAGTAGAGTAGAAAGATCAACAAGATTTCCAAAGCCATGTGTTGGGAGCTGAATCATGTCTCCTCTCAAATTCCTGTGCTCGAGTCCTGACCCCTCGTGTCTCAAAACATGAGTGTATTTGGATATATGGTCTTTAAAGAGGTAATTAAGGTTAAAGGAGGTCATTGGGTGGGCCCTGTCCAATAGGACTGGCTTCCTTAGAAGAAGAGAAGATGAGGACACAGACAAGTACAGAGGGATGACCACAGGAGGGCCTGGGGAGAAGATGTCTGCAAGCCAAGGAGAGGAGCCTCCCGAGAAACCAACGCTGCTGACACCTTGATCTCGAACTTCGTGTCTCCAGAACTGTGAGAGAATAAATTGCTGTTTAAGCCACCGAGTCCACGGTGCTTTGTTACGGCATCTCTAGCACCATGGAAGTTTCTGCTGCTTCCTGTGGACCAGTGGCTTTCAACTTGACGCCCATTAGTACAACTTGGGGGGCATTTAAAAAATGCTGATGCTGCCTTAGACCAATGAGATCAGCTGAGTCCAGTGTGAGCCGATACTGAGGACCACGGGTGAGGACCAAGATTGCGTTCATTGGGCCTGTGCCTCCCGATGCATAGGTACACAGAGACAGGCTGATGGGCCATGCTCCCCCTTTCTGGGGTGAGAGATGAGAAGCATGTGAGCGGCAGTAGCAATGAATGTGTACCTGTGTTCCTGGGAGTCCTGACCTCGCCGCGGGAAATCTACTCTGGTGTCTCTGTTTAAACCCTGTGCTCTCCTCTCTGGTGCCAGGACTGCTTCCTCCTAGATTTGTGTGCCAGCAAGAGAGCAGGGACCTGGGCCACGCCTCCCTCTTCCAGAGCCCTCCTCCTGCCAGCCGTGCCGGACAGGGAGTGGTTTTCGGTGATTTATGTTGTCCCCGACGCCCTCCTCTTTCCTAACATGTGGAGGAGAACTAAGTAACCTCCAGTAGTTAGAGAAATGCTTAGACTTCCTTTCCGTGCGCTGAAACTCCTAACGGCTGCTCTGTGAAGACGTGCTGATTCGCTCTGACGGCTCTGACTCTCCCTCAGTTCCGGGACCTCTCCAGGCACGAGTTAGTGTAACTAACAGCCCCCTCCAAGAGGAGACCCCGTGTGTCACCGTCAGGGGCCATCCATCCAGCATGTGTGCAATGAGGCTGGTCACCCACTGTGATGGGCTGAATTGTGGCCCCCACAAGGTCCATATGCTGAAGTCAGAGCCCCCAGGACCTCAGAATGTGGCTGTATTTGGAGATGAGTCTTTAAAGAGGAAAATGAAGTCATGAGTGGGCCTTACTCCAATCTGACTGGCATCCTTATAAGAAGAGGAGATGAGGACACAGACACACACAGAAGGACCTGAGGGGACACAGGGAGAAGACGGCCATCTACACGCCGAGGAGAGAGGCCTTGGGAGGAACCAGCCCTGCCGACACCTTGGTCTCAGACCTCCAGCCGCCAGGACGGTGAGGGAGTAGGTGTCTATAGTTGAAGCCACCCTGCCCGTGGTATCTCGTCGTGGCCGCCTGAGCTGACTAAGACACCCGCAGTCTGATTGAGTGGAGAGGTGGCAGAGCTGGGCCGTTTCCTGGGACTGGGTGATGGAGCCGCAGTCCCCTTCACCAGACGTGGGTGTTTCCTGTGCTGACGTCCCGATGTGACTCATCATGGCAGACAGCGGGGCCACAGCTGAGCGGGAGTGCTCCCTGCCGGCATGCACTTTTTGTTTTAATTGGAGCCATATTGTTACGAAAGCAAAACGCTGGGAACAAATGCTCCAGCCAGACGCCTCCTCTGCTGAATTCCCACATGCTCCCTTTCAGTCCTGGGATACTGATTTGGGGCTCTGGAGCAAGCTTTTAGGGCATTCCTAATTTGTTACGCATCCCAGCCCAGAGCAGTGCTTCTCAGACTTGGGGGTGCAGGAGAGGATTGGGGCCTCCGGAGTTCCGTGCGCCTTTTCTAGGTGATGTTTTCGGTTCATCGTAACCGGGAACAGCGGGGAGCACTGTGTGCATCCTGGGGATGGCAGCCTCACACTGGGAGGGCTAGCTTCCATCTATGTTTGCATTTGTCTTCCATCATGTTGGTACCCAGAGAAGGGGACTCAACTTCCTTGTGAGCCCCAAAAAGAATGAGGGAGAGAGAAAGCAATGCGAGGCTGAGTGCCCACAGGGCCCCACGGGCCAGAAATCGCTGCCCCGTTGCTCAGGACAATCCCAGGACAGGATCCCCGAGGCCACAACCAGTCTTGCCTGGACCCGCCTGGAGCAGCCAATGTTCCAGGAAGAATGTCAAGTTAAACAGTATTTACAGGCTTTTTTCCAGCAATAAATTTTGTATTGTCCTGTGTAAATGGGTTGTTCCACAAAAATAATGGCTCAATGGTTAAAAATGAGTCCGTTGTTAAAAAAGAAAGTTAAAGACAACGGTAATGATGAATTAATTGGTGGTCCATCATGCTCCAAACCAAAAGACCCAAGATGATTTATCAAACCCAGAACATGCAAATACATCTTTCTTACCCAACGCACGCTATTTGTTTTCAGCAAACAGTATCATCAGTCACCTTAGTGATGTTAATTTGAAATGTATTGGTTTTATAGTTTTGTTTGTATTTGAACTGTAAATTTATTTTGTTTCTATAGTTGCATAAGAACTATAAGCATAAGCAGCTTATTCCTAGCTTTATATTTATGCTTATTTAAATAACATCATTATAAAAATAATTTGAGTTAAACTGCTCAAGCTGTCTAAACAATACAATATCATTCTGGTGTCTAGACTGAATCCCAGGAAAAATAAATAAAGTGTGTGTAAATAAAATGAAAAGGTGTGTATATATATAAATTTCACGTATGTATGTTTTATTTCTATGTAGAATATATTTATTTTATGTGATATGTCTGTATATATTTATACACACACAAAATGTGTGTATATACATGTGACATATATGATATATATTTAAGACATGTGCTTATTACTTAATTTTGGCCATGTGGTCAGGAACATAGATTTGGAATAAGACAGACCTGAATTTTACTGCTCACCCTGTCACTTATTAGTTTATTTGATACCTCAAAAGTAAAATAAAAACAGGAATAATATAGTATAATATGATATGATATGATATGATATGATATGATATGATATGATATAATGTAATGTAATATAAATTAGGAGTAATATAGTGCCTACCTCATAGCATTGACATGAGGGTTGAATAAAATAGTAAGTAAAGTCCGGGAACACAGCGACCCTCAGTAGATCCTGGCTCTCTGTTCACCCTGAGTGTGCAGTAAGAACAGGGTTTGCTGAGAGCCGGGCGGTGTGCTGAAGGGCTGGGCCATCGTTTCCTGGTAGACCCTCCTGCGTTCACTGGTGCCATGTTCCTGACTCAGGACGGTGCCCACACTTGCCCCAGACCCCTCCTTTCTGTGTTCTGAGTGACCTCATTCCTTGCCTTCCCTTCCACCCGGAGGAGTGGGAAGGAGGCCAGGGGCTTATCGATCCTCTCTACCAGATACCTGTCCTTGATAGCTGTTCTTGGCACGTGTTCCATCCCGGAAGCTCCCCCTGCCAGGTGGCCCGCTTTGACACGTCAGCTAGTGTGTGCCCTGGGACAAAACTCTGGTTCACATGAGCTGGAGCAAAGAGCAATTAGGGGGTTAAGTCCGCGTGAGGACAACCTGGTCCTGTGTTCCAAAGCTGAACGAAAAGATGGCGGCAGAGCCCACTCTTCACTCTCTTCCACCAACATTTTACCGCTTTCTGGAACAATAGTGTTTATCCTCAAATTTCCAAGTTTCTTGATGCACAGACTAGAAAACCAGAATCCATGCGGTCCCCGTCCAGGGCTGTCCCTGGGTGGGAGTCTGTTTCCGCTTCGTCGCTGTGGCGTCCATGCCTGCGGAATCGTGTGGCATCCGTCCTCCTCCACAGGTTGTGAGTCTGACCTCCGTCTCCCAAGATGTATATGTTCACCCACTGTGTTTTCTCAACTGAGATGATTTGTGCGGCAATTTTCGTCTTCTGAGAAAACGTGAGGGGAAGAAAGAAGGGGTGCGAAATGGGAATGCTCGGTAATTAATTTAGAAGGCAGACTCAGAGTTACATTCCGGCGGTAATTGGGTTTTAACCCCCTGGGAGTTGTTTTAAATGCAGAGACTAATGTTCAAGCTATCTTTCCTTGCAATGCATCCACCCTCTCAGATCTGAGGAGGGTTGAAATCCAGGGAGTAAACTTCTTAATGTCTGGCAAGTTTACCCAAGCGAGTGAAGCTGCGGGCGGTGTGGGAGCGACTGGTCCTTCTGGGTGAGCCCTGGCGAGGAACGGCCATTCTGGGCCATTTGGAGCTGCCCAGGAGGACTAGGGGGCCATCCCTTCATTTCCAAATATTCTTGTTTGGCTCATAACATACTAGTATTTTATGAGCTTTCCAGAAGTATCGGGGCAATCGCCATTGCCCTCTCCCAGCATGCCTGTTTGACTGTGGAGCTCAGGCCAAGAGCAGGATGTGGACAGCCAGCCTTCTGGGCTCCTTCAGGCCGGCCTGTCCACCCTGGGCTCCTGCCTCCAGTGGGTAAGCGCATTTGGTCCAGCCCAGGTCCTGATTTTAGGGGCACCACAGGCAGCGGTGGTGGGGGATCAATCTCCGCCCGACTCCCAGAGCTGCCCGCTGGTGCAAGGCAGGCACAAGGTGGTAGTGGACTGCGTCTACTCACAGCCTCTCCCCTCTGGAGCTGGGGGCGTCTCAGGAATGGTGCCCTTGGAGTTGTGCAGGGCAGAGGTTGTGGGGCCGTGAGCAGTGGCTCTGAAGGCACCTTTATTTCTCTCAGTTTACACATGTCAAAATCAGCACAGTCTCTAAAACGAGGACTTGTACCTGCGATTCCCAAGCTACTGTGACCAGGAGCCCTTACGTTGCTGGGCTGGGACTGGGGTGCAGTGGAGAGCCCGGTTTTGAGAGCTGTTTGTGGGGGCCTAACTCTTCCTGTTCTTTCCTCTTGATGATCGACAGCAGGTCCTGGCCTTGTGGTCTCTCCTCCTCCAGGAGACCTCCCAGAATATTCCGCCCAGAGGGCTCCCCGTCCTCCTCTGGACTTCTGTTACCTTGCAACTTCTACAATGCTATTTACAATGTCGTGGTTCTCTTCCTGGCTTTTGGGTAAGTCACATGTCCTCATGTCCCTTGTGTTAGCCATTTGCCTTTAGCTCTGGTCCTCTCCTGTCCTTCCCTGCGTCTGCTCTGTGTCTGGGGAGTGGCCTCCTCCAGACCACCTTTCCCAGACTTTCTCGCCTCCTGCCTGCCAACTGTCCACCGGGAGCCCCTGGAGGGAGATGGGAGGGTGGGAGGAAGAGGGTCCCGGGTATTTCTCCTCCCCTCTCCCTACTGCAGGAAGGATTTGTTTAGTTTTCACTTTCCCACTTAGCCTTTGAGAGATATATTTTCCTCTTATGTGGGAGGAGAGAAAATAGTGTAGCTTTAGTCATTTTCTGTTTATGAGCCTCTGAGAGAAGGGGGAGCTGACCAGGAGCCAGTTATGTTGGCAAATCTGCCAGCGGCGTCCTGGTGTCAGCGGTGACCGTAGCTCAGGACAGCTCCATGATGCTCAGAGGACCTGCCGTCCTCTGTGGGGCTCCCCATGTGCCCCTAACTGCCCGCACCTGGACCTTTATCCCGCCCACCCCTCCGTGGCACGGTTGTGGGTGTGGTAGGCTGGGGGAGTCCAGTCCCGGGCCGTCCAGCCTTTGAGCAGTCATGGGCCACACATGGGCCTCTCTCTGCTGATGTTCCTCGCTGATGGGGGGCCCAGGAAACCCCACCACCTCAGGACAGGATTCCCATGGTGCCCAGGTGACACAGGCTTATCACGAGATGTGTGGCCAAGAACTACGGTGAAAAGTAACCCAAGTGAGCACCTGTCGGGAGGCCCAGAATGGACCCGTGGAGACCAAATCCAGCAATGTGAACGCACTCGCCTCCGGGTCTCACACGTGTTCAACCCCACCGCAGAGCTTTTCCATGTCACTGTGGCACGGAGAGAGAGGACAATGTTTATTTCACAGTAAAGGCTCATTCTGGTCATTAACTTTTAGTCCGGCCTTCTAGTGGTTCCTGTGGGATAGACCAAGGGCACTGTGCTGTCCTGCTGCCACTCAGGCGTCTGACTAGACCCAAACTCACAGCCTACAATGTGCCCTCCCCACCCCCACCCCCTGGTCAAGGGACAGCAGCTGGCCACCTGGTTCCCGGCTGGCCAGGTCATTCTTGGTGCTGGGCTGGTCACCCTCCACCCCCAGGCTCAGCCCACTGCCCATACAGTGGGAGAATCAGACTGGCCCGTCTCTAAGGACACCTGTCACCCTAGTAATCTAGAGCTGAATAAGAAAAAATGAAGAGAGTTTAGAAAACAGACACACTACAAAAAAGGCCAAAATCACCTGTAGTCCCCAAGCCCAGAAATAATCAAGAGAACATTGTTTTCTCCATCAATTTCTATTGTGCTTATATTTGTAAAAGCCACTTGTACAAAACTGGAAGATTCTGCATATTTAGTCAAACATTTAAATTTTTTTAAACTGAGCATTAAACACAAGGCTTGCTGGGTTAAGACACACGTTTGTTATCAGGGGCAGAAAGCGCCTTCCCTTGTTAGTTCACCCAGAGTTTTGACGGGAGCTGGTGCTGGATTTTGTCGAGGTTTTCAGCAGCTCTGCAAGCGAACAGACGGCTTTCTGAAACGGCTGGCCTGTTGCTGGAATATCTGCGGTAGACGCTCTGCCGGCGCTGAGCACTGCTCTGCAGCTCCTCTCAGGGAAGAGCCAATCGAAGCCATGATAATTTGCTCAATAAATATTTGTTGAGTGCCTGGATGTCGGTTGGGTGAGGGTTCTGGATAACGTAAAGGAGGTGACCTTTGCCCTTTGCTGTCTCCAAACGTTAAAGTCTTTTCAGAGCTAAGACTCAAGCGTGAGATGAGTGTGTGACAGTGTGAAACACTGCGACTCCAAAAGCGGGAAGCGAGGATGGCTGGCCCTCCGTCCTTGCGGGGCACCCGCCCCATCGGTGAGTTATGCCAAATGACCTTCCCTGGGGGGCCGGAAAACATGGATTTTGGCCCCTCTTCTGTCACCAGGGCAGGGAGACGAGAGGGCCGTGCAGCGGCTGCAAGCCTGGAGCTTTTTAGGGGACCCGCCGCCCAAGAAGCAAGGGAGAGCTGACAGAGGAAGGGAAGTAGCAGCAGGCAGCATAAAAGGCCTGCGTGAGGGGCGTGCGGGGTCCCCAGGGGCTCCCGCAGGGGGGCAGGCGGGCCCTTCAGTGGGATGGCAAGGTGAGGGGGGGGACCACTCATGGTGGGCTTTCAAAGGTCATGGCTGGGTTTGAGGAACCACACGCCAGTGGGACAGTGAGACCATTGGTGACGCCATTCGGGGTGGGGAGGCAGGGATTGGGGGGGCGGGAGATCATGGAGGTCGGAGCTCACGGCGAGGAGACCCCGCCTCCATACTCCTGTCACATGGCCCTGTGTCATTCTGCCTGTGACGATGCTGTGGGCAACTGTCCCCACACCAGATAGGACCCCCTAGAGAGCAAGACTCAGGCTGTTCATGTTTCTGTCCCCAGGTCCCAGCATGGGGTCAGGAGAGAGTGGACACTCAACAAACACTGACGAGTGAATAAACGAATGAGCGAATGGACGGAGGGACACGGGAGACGGCCTCTAGCTCCATGCAGGCGGGGTCTCGTGTGTTTTGTTCACAGCTCCAGGCTTAGCCCCTGGAAAGTGCTCAGAGAACATTTTTGGGGAGAATGAGTGTGTGGGGAGCCCGCAGAGAATGGCCAGTGCTGGAGGGAGGTGGTGGCCCTCAGGGGTGACGGTAAGGATGAAGGCGCGGATGGGGGGCAGGGCGGGCTGTGGGGGTTGGCAGGCCATTGGCAGGGAGGACACAAACATGTCCTTTCTCTAGTTGACAGAGCAGTGGGTAGGACCACAAGGCTGGAGGGGAACAGAGACGGTCTCCACCCAGATGCTGGCAGCGGGCTCCCATGTGGTGGTGGAGCTTGACCTCTGAGCTCTCAGCCTCCTCACCAGTGAAACAGAAACAAACAGAACCAGTGCCCCAGGCTTGTCCTGAGGACTAGACGAGAGGACGTGTGCGATGGGAGAAGCCTGGTGCCTGGGATGGCGCCCGGGTCCCTAAATATTAGCTGCCAACATGAATGTGGTTGTTTTATGTTTCCTTTGGAAAAAGTTCCTTTTGAAATTTCCGGGCTGTTTCAGTTGAGTCTTGGGACCAAGAATCCAGAGGAGGGGGCAGCTGGAGTCTGAGAGAGAAACCCCTGGGAAGGCTGGGCTCTGTGGGGCTGGCCATGGGAAAGCCTGTGCGTCACCGAAGCCACGGCCCCTCCCTGCTGGGCCGGCTCTAGAGACGGATTAACAAAGCTCCAGGTCAAGTACAGGGACAAGGAGGGACACTCCCCAATTCCCTCGTGCTGCCGGGACGGGCCGCAAGCTGTGTCTAGCATCGTCTCTGCCTGTCTGATGCTGCCTTTGGGCACCTCGGTGGGATATGACACACAGGGCCCCGGACTCCAGGTGGTCAGCCTTTGCACACAGCTGGTCTGCACGTCCCCAGGTGCCCCACGTGACGGGGAGCTTGGGAGGCGCTGTTTGCGTTTCCCTGTGGGATCCCTCTCGTCCATGGTGAGGTCTTTGTGGCACAGAACTCACGACCTGATTTAGGGGACGAGCACATGCCCCATTTCTCTCCGGATATAGCCAAACGTGGTGAAATGGGGAGAAATATGTCCAGGGGAGAAAACAGGCAGGAGAGTGAGTTTCTCCTGTCAGCATATGGGCTCTCTCATCTTGAGTCCGTCTCCGTAGAGTCTGCTGTGTGACTCTGAGCAGGTCACTTCACCCTCCTCAGCCTCTATTCTGCTACCTGTAGTGTGGGGGTGAGAGGCAGTGGGCACCATAGCGCGACCCCGAACAAGTCATGCCTTTGTGAAATCCTCGAGTGTGGGGAAACTGCGACTTGTCCGTAGACAACAGAATATGGCGAAGGTGGTGGGGTTTTGCAGATGTCATTAAGGTCCCCAGTCAGTCGACTTTGAGTTAACCTAAAGGAAGATTATCCAGGGTGGGCCTGGCCTAATTGGGTGAAAGCCCTACACAAGGGACTGGGGTCCTCTCTGGGGTTAGAGCCTCCTCCTGGCCTGAAGAAGCAAGTGCCATGTTGAGAGAGGGCCACATGGCAGGGGACCGCAGGTGGCCTCGAGGACCAAAAGGCAGCCTCTGGCCAACAGCCAGCAAGAAGCTGGACCCTCAGTCCTACAGCCACAAGGAAATGAGTCCCGCCAACAACCTGAATGAGCTTGGAAGCAGATTCCTCCCCAGTCAGTCCTTCAGATGAAAACACAGCCCATGTGACATTGTGATGACAGCCGCTGAGACCCTGAGCAGGGGACTCAGGTAAGCCATGCCTGATTCTTGACCCACAGAAACTGAGAAAATGAAGGCATGTGGTCTTAGGCCTCTCCCCCTCTGGTAATCTGTTCTACAGTGGTAGGAGACTGGTGGTCTCTGAGCCTGTGAAGATGAGAGCATCCAGCTCTCTCCTGATTCGCTCCCGCTTGGGTGCTTCCCATCCATTCCCATTCTCTTATCCAAGCAGCCTTCCTAAAGCCCCTAACCGTGCCAGCTGCTGTCCTCCCCACCTCCCTGCAATTTTCCCAAAGCTGCTGTGAAGCCCCCATTCGATGATGGTCCTGAGAGGTGATTTGAGATCCATGGAGGTTCATAAGCTTTTGCTACCTGCTCCCCAGCCATTTGGCTTGCAGTCGTCACATCTGGATTTTCAGCATCACGTATGTGACATGACTATACACGTCAGCTTCCTTGTTATCAGCTGTGCCTCCCGAACATGCACCTTGCACGCACGTCTCTCCCTTTTGTTCTGCACTTTCCTAAGTGTGTTGAAGTTTATTTACGATCTCACCACCCGCAGTGTATAAATTAAGGATGGACGATGGACAAAGGGACATGAGTTTATAACCTGTCACGCTTGCCTTGAGACCTCCTCATGCAAAGATACGATGTTTTAGCTTAATGCGTGAAAAGCAATCTCCCCTCCAGCGAATGGTGCCTCAGCACTCGGCTCAGCGCACTGCGCCTTCATCCCTTGGGGCACAGCGCCAAGGATCATATTTTGGCAGGTTGTCTCCACACAGTTGCTCAGTATAACACTGTCAGTCAAAGGTCAGTTTATGAAGCAGGGATTTATAAAGAGAACTCGGAATCAGAGCTGGGGCCTGTCTGTCCCACGCAGCAGACCTGTCTCTCAGCTTTGACAAATTCTGATCGATCTTTGACTCCAGCCCAGTGTGGTGTCTGGGTACACAGGCTGCTAGTTCCCATCGGCTGCAGCTCTGTCAGCACGTGTCAACTTAGAGCTGATGCTCTGATGCCAGAAAACCAGGCAGAAGAAAGGCCAGAGGACATGCCTGCAGACTGAGCTTGGCGATGTGGATGGTGAAATGCCGGGGGTGGAAGGGAGGGGTGGGGAAGAGGATATTGGAGCATATATGCCACAGTCCAAGAGACAGATATCCGGTTCCCACTTTTATTTACAATTTTAAAAATGATGTATGTGTGTGCATGTACATGCATATCTGTGTGTGTATTTGTACACGTCTCTGCCTGTGCATGCATATGTGTATGTGTGCATATTCATGCACGTGCATGTGTGTCAGGAGTTTGTGTGTGCCTGTCCCTGTGTGTGCAAGTACATGAGTATGTGCGTAGATGTGTGTGCTTGCATGTGTGTGCATGCTCATGTACTTTGTGTGTACGCACATTGTATGTGCTTGTGTGTATATTTGTGTGCCTGCACATGTGTGGTATTTAGCCATGTATATGCACTTGCCTCTGCATGTATACATGTGTTTGTGCATGTATGTGCCTGCATGCAGGTGTGTCCCACTTATGTAGACTCACATGTGTGTGCATGCCTGCACATGCACACACTGTGTGTGCATGTCTATGTAGCCGCATATATACATGTGTATGCACACATGCACACAGCATGTGCATGTATGTGTGTGTATCTGTGCATGCGTGTGCGTATGAGTACAGATGATTTTTCCTGCATGTTTGTAAAGCGGGGGGGCCTGGTCCTCAGTTGCACCACGAGGTCTTTAAGGGGACGGACTGGTATCTCTGCATCTGATTGCTTCCGTCAAATGCATTTCTGAGCGTGTAGGAGGGACTCCATAAATATTATGTTCCCGTGACTGCTTTTCTGCCTTTTCCCATCTTGGTTTGAAACGTCTTGTCCTATGACAGTAAATAATATTTACAGAATTGTTCACATGCTGCTGTCTGCCTCCCCCCTCTAGAATGTAACCTCTGTGCCAGCAGCGTCATTGCCGTGTTCCCAGTGCCCTGCGCTTTGCAGGCTCTCAATGAGTCTCCCTGAGTGAATGACTTGACCCTGCTTCCTGACTCGCAGCCTCTACACGGGCAGATGGTGCTGAGGGTACTCCTGGTGATGGAGGCAGTTCGGAAGTGTAGCTCACAGCTGAGACGTCCGAGGATGACAAGAGGAGCCCTTTGTGGGTTGCTGGCCGGGTTTCCCCACCTTGAGTGGGGGCGAGGGAGGTGGGAAGTGTCCCACAGTTGACAGCCTGGTCTAATCCGATGGCTGAAACGCTCCTGATCTTAGTGTGACCAGCTGTTTACCCTTCCACCCTGCCTGCTCTCCCTGATGGCATGTGGCGGAAGGGAACAACAAATCCATACGGGTGGGGTCTTCTGTCTCTGCCCCATGTGTCCCTGGCTGATGGGGGCCCAGGTGGCCCTGGGGCGAGAGTCTGTCTGGACAGCACAGGGTCCTCTCCTGCTGGCCCCTCTGCATGCTCAGGCTCGCCTTGCTCCAGGTGCCGGTGCAGACCCATCTGAGGGTCTGTGATCCCCTGGTCTCAGGGCTGGCTCACTGGGCAGCCCTCCCACAGTCTTAGCTCGTGTGCCAGCCCCGCTCACTTTGGGTTTGGTCATGCCCCAGGGGCCTCTTACGTGGAGAACAGAGACGGATATGTATATAATGTCGCTTACACAATTCACTCCACCTTCCTGGAGCTAGAGGGGAATGGGCGTGGGGCACAATTTCTGACCCCTCTCTCCTGAGCCCTCCCCGACCCGAGGCCTCTTTGTTCGTTTGCTTGCTTCTTTGCTTACTTCACCAGCATCACTTCCTCCCACACAGGCTTTGCTGCTTCCCTGGCATGGGGATAATTAGGGGGTATCTTCTCCCACTACCGGAAAGCCTCGAAGCTGGAGCTCCAAGCTCAGCCACTGATATTTTGCAAATGTGCAAAATAAAGGAATTCGTACTCTTTCTCTTAAGAAAACTTTTTTTTTCTTGCCTTGAAATTCTATTTTGCATCTCAAAAGCCGGATATTACCTTGTTCTTTCCTTTTGCATTGCCATGCTACTCATTCTGGATTTTCTCCCAAAAGATGGGTGCCTGAGGTAGACTGGCGTAGAGGTCACTGACGTAGACAGAGGAAGGAAGAGAGAGCACAGGAGGAACTTTCAAAATGGGTTAATGACCATTGTGCCCTTTGGGAGAAGCCAGCCCAGGAGCCCCGTCCCCGCCCTGCTCACGCCTGCTTTGAAGTTTACTAATTTCAGGTCTGGCTTTTCGTGCCGTATCCTTAAAGACAGGAGGGAGAAAGACTGGTCTTGAAAATGTCCTTGGCTGGTGGTCTTCAGAGCTGATCTCAAGGCGGAATTCAATATGGAGCTGCCATAAGCATGAGAGCAGGGAACGAAAGGATGCTGGGTGTGCTTCCGCCCACAGTCGGTTCCATTCACATTTTGCTCTGTGTATGATGGACTCTGAAGCCCAGTTAAAAGATGTGGAAACGAATGAAGATGACCAGAAAGGCAAAGGCTATTTACTCAGCGCTTGACGTGACAAGGGGGCTGGCCGCCACCAGTTACATTTGGATGGAGAGTCACAGGCAGGTGGAAGAGAAGAAGACCTTCATGCTGGAAAGGGGAAGGTTTGGGGTGTGCCCTGACATGGCTGTGGGCCTGCGGAGCGGGAGGCACTAACTGGAAGTAGGAGTCCCACGTGATTGGTTGGGAGCACGTTTGGTTTTCTCTGATTGGTCCTGAGTTGGAAGTGGGGACAAAAATTAGGGACGCCATCATTTATGAATCAAGTCCTGGTCTTTTGGGTCAATGGTCACAGGGGCTATTGTCTGGCTTCCTGGATTCTCACTAGAGACAGCAGTCTGACTTCCTGCCATCTGACCCACAGCAGCCGTGTCTGG
Organism: Equus quagga; assembly: GCF_021613505.1. Lineage (NCBI taxonomy): Eukaryota > Metazoa > Chordata > Mammalia > Perissodactyla > Equidae > Equus > Equus quagga. The sequence goes on from NC_060271.1 coordinate 45,142,389, forward strand.
CTGCCTACTGTGGATCAGGGGCTGGTCTCCTGGGCAGGGGGCTGCAGGGTGTGGGTCAGAGTTCCACTTTTCTACATGGCTCGGCTGTTGTCCATGTACACATTCAGTCTCTCAAGGATAGTCAAACACCTCTTGGAAATGCATCCTTGGATCATAACTCAAAACACCAGCACCTTCCTTGCTCTGAAACTCACTCAGGGAAGCTGGTTGGCTGGTGCAGGGGGCCGGTTGTCAAACCCAGCAATTGAAACCCTGGCCTTGGTGGGAGGAAAACGGAGGCCGAACGTAATCTTTCCCATTGAGGGAGGCCCGAGAGGAATGGCCTCATCAACTCCGGAGCGTCTGATAAGATGAATGGCAGCTCGGGGGCTCTGCCCGGGAGCCTGCTGGCAGGGGTGTCAGAGCCCGTGTGTATTCATCCTCATCACGCGTGCCATCCCTCTCGGGGCTGAAAGGAAGACTGAGGCCCAGATAGGGCGGGAAACCACATGAGGAGAGCAGGACAGATCAGGGCAGCCCACTTTCCAATTCCGACCTGAGCAAAGAGCAGCAGCAAGAAATGGCTCTGTTCCGTCAGAATAGAAAATGTTCAAATTAAGTTCATACGTGACCGTTCCTCCTCTCCATCATGGTCGGAGGCAGAGATCTTGCTGGATCTCAGGAACAGCAGATCCACAACGAAAATCTGCCTGAAAATGCATTATTGCCAAATCAAGTTTCTCCCCAAGCGTTGGAACCAACACCGGCTCCGGCTCCCCTGGGCAGCCCAGGGAGAGTATCCCCCCATCGGGAGGAAAAAATCTGTGGTCCAATAGGATGTGTCATTCCTTCAATATTCCCCTCCAGAGCCCAGCCTCCTGTAGGGGCTATGGTGCTATCACGGAGAGTGACGTAAAAGTCATCTCCCAGAGGCTGCATTTCACTAGAAAATCTGAAGGGCATTTTGTGTTGGAATTTGGGGCTGCGAGCAGAGAAGGAGCCCATCAGTTGTGACAAAAATGGTCCCCGGACAGGTGCTATTCCAGAGGGACAGCCCTTAAGGCAGGGTGGAACCGAGACACATTCACGGGGCCCCAACTGCTCCTGGTGTAGGTCCCAAAGTCCTCATTTTGTTAGCTCGATGCATTTCCCTATATTTGATGCTTTCCTCGTGACCAGCCGTTTCCACACCAGGGCGTTCAAAGTCAATAGCACGGTTTGGGGGCAAAGCGGGTGCTCTCTCCAGTTCTCCGTGTGCATCTGGGAGTCCCGACCCTGGTCCCTGTCAGCCTGCTGGGTGTAGAGTAAGCCTCTTTTGAGGCCCCGTCACATTTATTCCGACAGAGCAGTTCCGGCAACATTCGACCCAGAACCGGAGCACCTCTGCCTGCTCCCCGCCCCCTTCTCGGGCACCTGGTCCTATGTAAACATCAGAAACCTCGCACTAAAGAAACCCAAGAGCTCCTTGCAGCTTCTCTCTTCCTTCTCTGAAGCTTCTCAGGTCTTTCCCCACAAACACAAGAAGGACCATCTTGTCTTCCCAGGCCACTGCTGCAGAGCATACACCCATCTCTCCTGGCTTGCCGTGCTGGTCCAGATGCAGACGCAGGAGGTGTGCATGGCTGTTCCCTTGGGGGCGCCTTAGGCTCCACGTGACAAGCCCAGCCCAGGAGTTGTCATCCAAGCTGCGGTCGGGAGCCGAAGGTGGCAGGAACAGCTGCCCAGGGTGCAGCTTCTCGGAGAGGCCTCACTTCTTGCAGCCCAATGGCCCTACTTGGTGAGAGGTCAGCTTGGATGGCATGCTCCACACACAGGTCCCCGGGTATCACCTTTTCAGTACCCTGTGCTCCTGAGGGTGGAATCTAAGCTGGGACCCCAGGCTTCCTTGTGCAGGGCCTTGCTATGTGGCCACAGTACACCTCTCTCTACCTCTTCACATTTCTTGGTCCTTCTATCAAAGCTCTATAGTTAACGTCTGTCCCTATCTCCATATTAAATGGAAAACCAGGACTGCATTATTTCACACGTGAGCTCTGACTTTTACAAGTGAATTGTGAGGCGACTCAAGCCTCCGAGTCACATCCCTGTCATTCAAAGACGCAGTCTGGTTTCGGGAAGATGCATACGGAGTAAATGCATTTACTTGGGATCTCCTGTTTTGAGGGGTGTGCAGGTGAGGGGACTAAGTCAGGTGCAGTGGGGACAGGAAACCCCTGGAGAGAGAACCAAGCTGTGATGGCCTTGTTCACTGTCTACCCCTTGTCCTGAAGGGTTCGTGTCTTGTTTATGGCTTCAAGGACAAGACATAGAGTTAAGGACACTGAATCTAGGCCTGAGGAGCCAGCACCTTCCCAGGTGACCCCCCCACCTGTTGTGGCCACAGCCAAGGACCTTCAGCTGAGAGTGACTTGTCCAACTTGATACCCTCATGGGGCCTGACACACGCAGACGGGTTTGTCATTACTGTCTACATCCATAGGAGTCCCCCTTCCACTCTCTTTGTGAGCAGGGTGGGCAAGGAGACTCCTGGGCACTTACTCAGTAAATATTACTGAGCATCTTTTATTACCAGGCAGAATTTTAGATGATGAGATGTACATATGAGTCAGACAGACTCAGTTCCCAGCCCAGAGGAGCTCACACGCTGTCGGGAGCACAGAGACAAGCTCTCAGTAATGGGCACAATCAATAATCCATATGGGATGTTAGAAGATGGGCATGCTCGGAGCGAGGTGAAGGGCGGGTTCAGTACCCTACAGAGTGGTCAGGGGAAGCCTCGGTGTGAAGGCGATGGGCAGCCCATGATGGGGGAGGATCTGAGGGGAGAACATTCCTGCAGAGAGGACAGCCAGAGAAAGACTGTGTGGGAGGCCCATGCAAGACCCTCTGAGGACCAGCACAGAGGCTGGGGGAGAAGCCGAAGATGAAGTCAGAGTGGTGATGGGGGCAGCCCGCTCTGCAGAGTCCTGGCTGTAAGGACTTTGGCCTTTTCTCTGGATGAGATGGAAAACTATTGCAGAGTTTTGGTCAGAGGAGAGATATGACCTTGCTCAGATTTAAAATGACCCTGCTGCCTGCCATGTTGAGGAGGGCTCATAAGGGGCAAGGGCAGAAACAGGCACTGATTTGGCGGCTACTGCAGACGCCCAGGAGAGAGATGGGTGATGCTGGCCCTGACCACAGTGGAAGCATCCAGGACAGAGACAGGGTGAAATGGTGAGATTCTGGGGATGTTTAGAAAGAAGAGCCCACGGTATTTCCTATGGATTGGACGAAAGGGTGAGACAAAGTGATGATTCCAGGCACTTTGGCCTTCAGGACTCTAGTCTTGAAGGGTGGAGTTGGCATCCTCTGAGCAGGAGAAGGCTGTCAGTGGAGAGAGTTTGGTTCCTCGCGGCGTGTATTCAGTTGGTGACGTCTGGTAAACAGTCAGGTGTGGACGCTAGGTGAGAGTTGGATATATAATCTGGGCATCAGGAGACAAGTCTGCACCTGACTGACACAGAGACATAAATGCAGGCATCTGGCGTTTAAATCAAGGAGCATGGACGAGATCACCAATGGTGTGCGTATCCACGGAGAAGAGGAGCCTGCACCAGCGCTGGGCAGCTCCAACCGAAGGAGGCTGGCAAGCTGACCACCTCCTTTCTTTTCCTTGTTGTGTTCCCACAGGGAAGTTTCTGAGACCACCCATAGACCCCCGGAGCAGTAATATGCTAAGTTTGACTATGGCACTGCTGGCAGTCTTCATGATGCCCCGTGGACAGAGCTTGTGGGAGAATAAGGCAAACAGAGTTAAGAGCAGAAAACAGACCAGAAACCATGTCATCCTTTGGCTCCATCCTCCGCCACTGCTGGAGCCACGCCATGGCCGGGCTCTCTAATGACGTGGGTCAGCACAGCTCTTTGTTGTGCCCAAGCTAATTGGAACCTGTACTTTGTCGTTTGCATCTGAGAAAAGTCTAATGTTAACCACTGCCAGGGGGTGGGGTGCTGATTCTGAAACTCAGCATCTTTGTTTCCCTGACTCTCTGAAGACCTGTACAGTCTCTGTAGGGTCAGAAATCCCATTTCCCACCATGGCAGCTTTTGCTCCTTTGCCTGTTTCCTTGGTTTAAACAGCCAAACAAGCAGGGAGTGGGAAATGATGGAAAGTGTGTCAAGAGGTTGTCCATAGGGATGGAAAAACTGTTCTTGAGCAGATGATTGAAGAACAAATAACTCTCACTACTGGGATGATATTATTATTGCTTTCAGTGTTCTAAATAAGCCCTCAGGGGGATCTTTAAACTTCTTGAAATTGCTTCACAGGAGTTAATCTTCTCCAGTCCCAGGCGGGCAGTGGGAAGGGGCTGGTGACTCCTGAGCGCCCCCATCGTCCTTCACCCTCTCTCTTCAGAACACATAATGCCGTGTCTGGGTGTCCTCACTGGGAGCAGGGCGGCTGGAGCTGCCGTGGTCTCTGTGCACGCAGGAGAAAGGAAGAGAACCAGGACAGAGAGAAGCCTGTGAGCTGCCCATGATGCATTGGCCCGTGTCCCTCTGTCGGCCGGCACAGGGGAGAACCTGGGGAATGGACGTGGTAAAAGGAGCGTGAGCTGCAGGTGGGCACCTGTGCCCGTGACTCCTCTGGGGTCTGACAGGTCCTGCCGCTCAGCGCCCCTTTGCTTCTATGTTTCCCCTTCCGTGTTCCCTCAAACCCCAGGGCTCGCCTGATATCCATCTTCTCAGCTCTGGGCTCATTTCCTTGATGGTCCTTGTTAGGATAAGGGGCTGGCATCTATTGGATGCCTTGGCTTTTTGCTTGTTTTGGGGAGTCTCCTTTCATACCCATTGAACTGGGAACTTCCGCACCCGTGAGGGCAGGAACCATTCAATTCTGTGCAATCCTGCATCCCCTGTGTCTAGAATAATGTCTGGTGTGCGTAGGTGTGCAGAAAATACCTGTGGATGAATGAAAATTGGATGATCATCCCCAAAGGGGAGTAGCTGTGGGGCCTTTCCCAGCAGTCTTTGCTGTGTAGACACCTGTAGCCTGGCTAAGTTAGCCTACAAAACATTGTACTTGATTGTGGTTGCATCGAGAGAGGACATTAGGAATGGGGAGTCCTCTGGCCCACAGCACATCAGGAGGGCTGTGTTCTTCCCAGGCCAGCCCCATTGTGCAGGCATGCTCCTGGGCGAGCCAAGTCAGGCTTATGGAAGCACTCGGCCACGTCCACGTGCATCCTCCCTGCCTGAAACACTTGGGTCTGGTCAACACTGAAAGAGAAGCCCAGATGAAGAGACACCTACTCGACTTGCTCTTGGTCCATATTTTCGCCTGTGTTCAGCAAGCAGGCCTCGGATTTGTTCTGAAGCAATGTGCTGCGTCTTAACACGAACCATCTGATACCGTCAGTTCACCGCCGTGGACTCTCCTGTCTGTGGAGGGAACATGGCTTTTATCTCGGAGACAACCCGGAGCTGTTGCCTTTCATCTGTCAGTGTCCTGTTGTGTAGCAAACACTGTTTATCCAGTCGCAACAGTACACGGCTGCTGATGCTCAGCATACAAATAAGCCATGACAAACAGGACCATTTGATGTTCTTTTAGAGCATCCAAATAATGCTGGGCCAGCAGCAGAGGACAGAGACCAGGAAGAGAACACCTGGGACCCGTCCTGAGTCTGATGCTCCGGCCTGGTCAACACACAGGGAGGCAGCACGGTTAAGCCATTGTAAGAGCTGCCCAAAGACAAGTGTGTGAAGGTTGGCTTTTTTCCTACACTACATCTTGAATTTCATGGATGTGACATTTCCTTTCAGGAGGAAATCGATATTCTGATCGGCAAATAGACACAAATGTTGCATTCATTCTCCAAAATGTTACACCAACATTACAGGCACTTTTTGTCCCCAATAGGGAGAGAGGCAATGTTTGAACACATTTTGCTCAAATAGAAATAAGAGGGGAAAGAGGAGCAGAAAGGGCAGGAAAAAATGGTACATAAACATTTGATTATGGAAATGGAAACGGCCGCCTAAGCTCCCTGTTGGGCCTATGGTACCTGATCAAGGGCAGCAGGATCCGAGCCGTGAAGGATGGTGTTCACTTTGTCACGTGGCGCAGCCTCCTTCACGTGTGAGTTTGGGTGTGACCTTTGGTTCAACTGAGATTTGCTCAGCAATCTTTCCAGGCTAGGCTCTCGACTGGAGGCTGAGCAGAGAGAGACCAGACATTGAGCTGCCCTGAAAGTCACCTCCCCTGGTTTGGAATCCTGCCCACAGCACGTTCTCCTGGAGGTGGACCTCTTTCCTGCATCGTCTGGCCCAGCCAAGGCTTCTCTTCTGATGTTAACAACGCTACTTCCTCAGTCTGAGCACTGCTTGGCACTTTACAGAGTCTATCCGTAGGCTCTGTGGTTTAGTTCCCATGGGCACTTTGCAGAAAGGGACAAAGGTGTCCAGAGAGGGCAGACAAGGGGCTGGCTCGAGGCCACAGGGTGCGTAGGTGGCAGAATTGGATTCAAACACGGTCTATCTGACTGGGCTGACTCTTCGCCCCAAATCAGGCTGCAGATAAGATCAGATCCAAACCTCGTCAGGCACCCTGATGAAGTACCCTCAGTTTCCTGCACATCCTATTTACATAGTCATTGGCATCCTTTTGTCTCCCAGTCTTTGAAATAACTCACCCCCTTGAGCAATCCTAGCAACATTTTTCCTCCTTTTCTCCCACTGCAGATAAGAAGGAAACGAATAGCAGTGGCCTTGGGCCTCGCCAGGATATGCTGTTGTCTTTAATCTCTCCGGTGTCCTCGCTTTGCACATCCAGATAACACAAACAGCATCCTAATGGGCTTCTCCACTTTGGCCCTGAAAGTGAAGGATCTCAATATCCTGCCTGAGGGCCTCTTGCTACGTGATGATCCTGTGGCCCTCTGGAAAGGGCTCCTGCTAGCCCTGTGTGCCAAGGTGAGACCCGAGGGCCAGCTGCTTCAACTTGGGGCCACCCACATCTCTGTCCACCGGCACAGCCTGAGCCCATGGCCTGGCAGCATTAGCATGGTCACCAACAGTGGACATTCCACACATTTATTTTGGAAGCTGTGCTTGGTCTCCATTCTTGCTGCTAAAAGGAGGGGCTGAGCAGCTGGTACCTGCCTATCCCAAAGTGGGTGCCTGACAAATGGCTCTTGTGTTTTGTGGCTATGGTGTTGGTGTTGGTTGCATTGCTCATCCGGGTGGTGATGATGATAGTGTAGGTGCCAGAAAGTATTTTCAGAAGGATGCACCCCCAGCATCGAACTGAGTTCTACTCTGGGCTCTGCTGGTTTTCCCCATCTGTTAGCCAGGAGAGTTGGGTTAAACCAATAGTTTTCAAACATTTTTAAAGGCATAGGGCTTATTCTTTAAATTAAATCGCATGCAAACATGAGGTCCACTCCTGGTTATAAGGTAGAAAGTGGCAGGAGAGCTTTGCTTTCACCCCAGCAACCGAAACAAACTGGACGCACTACAAAATCATCATTTTTCTGAACCCATCTGATGGTTGTAGATGCGAAGAAAATAAGTGAACAAAATCGTAGAAAGTGACAAGCCCTTCATAGGAGAGAAGAGAATCATGGCTGCCCTTCATTCTGGCAAGGCAAGAAGAGGAGAGGAATCTGACCTGGAGGAGACTCAGGCAAAACCAGCTGAAACTTGAACACACTTTCAATGGCCATGTGTGTGCTGACAACACAGATTAGAGTTTTGAGAGTCCCAGCCACTGAGAGAGTCTGTGTGATCCATTGATTCTTTTCCACAGGTCTCCATTGAGTGCGTCACAGAGATATGCCCCATGTGTGAGGATGTGGGGACCTTCCTCAAGCTCGAGGGAGCTGCCCTCTGAAGGTGGGGTTGGGACAGGCAGACCTAACTTCTGAAGCCCTTCTGAAGCACTCTGGACAAACCCTGAGGGCTAGGGTTTGGGAAGTTGTGTTGAGAGAAATTCATCCAAGTTGTTCGGGCAGAGAGAGACCTCTTGAGGTGCTCAAAACCTGGAGCAGGACTGGAGAGCAAAGAGAACTCTCCAGAAACCCAAAAAAGTGGCACCAGCTGGGAAGCAGGGAGAGATTTCCTCTGGTTAGGAAGGCTGGTGACTTGACTATACATTACAGAGATCCCAGGAGTCTTTCCTGTGCTCAGAACCCAAGCTGTGTAGGAAGGAAAGACCTGAGCCTACTTTCAACATCTTTTTTTGAGCCAGCAGTAAACTAATCTACAAACTAAAGCCAGTCATACCTGAACTACAAATCATATTACCCATTCTCTAGTGGCCTGACGTAAAACCCTAAAGCAGAGATGGGCAAACAGAAAATATTTTAGGCTTTGCTGGACATATGATCTCTGTCATAGCTACTCCACTCTGTCACTGTGGGGCAAAAGCAGCCATAGATAATACATAAATGAATGAGTGTAGCTATGCAAATAAAATGTTATTTATTTGTCCCCTGGGATGTAGTTAGCTGAAATGTATTAGGGGAAGCTGGATGAGTGTATAAGAACCCTATGTAGTTCTGTAAACCCAAATTCATTTCAAAATGAAAAGTTTATTAAAAAAAACAGTGAAGCAATGGGGATTTTTCTTTAGTGACGTGGAGGCTATAAAAGTCACAGTGAAATGTTGTAAATTTAAGGTATAATATCAGAAATGGAGATTCATTAGCTGGGCTTCAGAGAAGACTGGACTCAACAGAGGAGTGCGTGAGCAAACTTGAAAACAGAGCAATAAAAAATATCCAAACTGAAACTCAAAGAGAACTAATTAAAAAATACTATTCAAAATCTGTAGATAGTATGAAATGGTCTAAAATACATGAGTTTGGTGTCCAGGAGAGGAGAGCGGGAATGGGGCAGAAGAAACAATTGAAGAGATAATCATCGAGAACTTTCCAACATAGATGAAAGACATCAATGTCTTTCACAGATTCAAGAAGCTCAATGAAATCCAAACATAATAAACACCAAAAAAGTCCACTTACATGTATCAAATTCAAACTAATGAAAGCCAAAGATAATGAGCAAATCTTAAAAAGAAAAACAGAGACAGAGAAAGAGACACCCTGCATGGAGGGGAGCAATACGAATTATGGCTGATTTCTCACTAGAAACAATGGAGGCCAGAGGACAATTGAATGACCTGTAAAGTGGGAGAAAAATAAACAAAAGAAAACCTACCGACTAGAATTATACATACGGAGATAGTAGCATTTGATTATGAAGGCTAATTCAAGATGTTTTCAGAGAGACAAAGCTGAGATAATTTATTGCCAAAAGACCTATAATACAAGAGCTGTTAAAAAAGTTCTCCAGCCAAGGGAAAAAGATGCCAGATAGAGCTCCAGAATTGCAGGAAGGGAGAAAGAAGGTCAGAAAGGGTAAATATCTGGGAAAGTACTAGATGCCTTTCTTGGTTTAGTAAACATATGTACTTTAAAATTCTTAAAAAAATGAAATTCTTATAATTTATTTTGGGACTTAGAGAGTATGTAAAAGTAAAACATGTAAAAGCAAGATCACAAAGAGCAATGGGATAACTGGAATTATACTGTTGTAAGATCCTTACACATTCTTGAATAGTACAATATTATATGAAGGCAGAATGTGCTATCTTAAAAAATGAATACTGTAATCTCTGACTAATCACTGAAACATAACACAAAACAGGTACAGCTCAAAATTGATACAGTGAATAAAATGAAATACTAAAAAATATGTGATTCACTCAAAATAAAAGGCAAGAAAGAAGAAGAGAAATAAAGAACAAAGGTTATAAGTAAAAATCAAATGCCAAGATGGTAGAGATAAATCCAACCTTAACAAAACTGTATTAAATGAAAATGGACTAAGCACATTATTAAAACAGAGATTACCAAACTGTAAAAAAGCAAGATTTATCTATATCTTTTCTATAGGAAACATACTTAAAATACTAAGATATAAACAAGCTGAAAGTAAAAAGATGAAAAACGATGTACTTTTATCATATAACTTAGTGTTAGCAAACACTAAGCACAACACAGCTAACATGAGTGTATTAAAAGTAGACAAAAAAATAGTATTGCTAGAGTAAAGAGCTACAAAATACAAAGATAAAAGGAATAATTTATCAAGAACATGGAAGAATCCTAAATGTGTATGCAGCTAGTAACAGAGTTTCAAAGTGCATGAAACAAAATTGACAGAACTAAAGGGAAAAAGACAAATCCACAATGATAGCTATAAATATTAATACTAGTTTCTCAGTTATTGACAGAAAAAATAGACAAAAATTTAACAAATATATATAAGATTTAAACAACACTATTAACCAATTTAATTGACATTTATAGAACACCACTGAAAAACTACAAAATGAAGCTTCTTTTCAAATTCACCTGGAATATTCATTAAGGTAGAGAGATTCTGGGTCATAAAATACATCTCAGTAATATTAGAGGATTGAAATAACACAAAGTATATTCTGCGATTACAGAGGCTTTAAATCAGAAAGTAATATCAAAAGGATTAAATGGAAAATACCCAAATATGTGAAAATCAAACTATACACTTCTAAATAAATTCATGGGTCAAAGAAAAAGTCACAAATAAAATTAGAAAATATTTTTAACTGAATACTAATGAAAACATAACATATCACAGTTTGTGGGATGCAGCTAAAGTAGTGTGTCGAGGAAAATTTACAGGTTTTTAAATGCTTATACTCGAAAGGAAGAAACGTTTAAACTCAATGCTTTAAGCTTCCACATTAAGAAGCTAGACAATGAAGAACAAAGAAAGTAGAAGAAATGAAGTAATGAAAATAAGACTGGAAATCAATGAAATAGATAAAATAGAGAAAAATCAACAAAATAAAAAGCTTGGTTCTTTGGAAAGATTAATACTGATAAACTTCTACATGACTGATCCAGGAAAAGAAAAAGAGGGAGAGAAAACACAAATAGCTTATATAAGAATGAAAAATTAAAAAGGGGGAGGAGACATTACTACAGATCCTACAGACATTAATAGGATAAGGAGATATTACAAACAGATTTATGCCAATAATTTTAATAACTTAGAGGAGATGGAGAAGTTCTTTTTAAACACAACTTCCAAATCTAAAGCCCAATATCTAATATATAAATTAAATTCATATTAAAAAACTTTTCCTCAAATAAATCTCAACACTGAAATGCTTTCAAGAGTAAATTTATAAGTGCTACACAAAGTTTTTCAGAAAATAGAGGGGGGTAAAAATAACTTTTTTAAAAATTGTATCAGCAATATCCTGATCCCCAAATCTGACCAAGATGTTACCACAAAAGAAAACTATAGAACAATATCCTTCATGAACATTGACTTAAGTATCCCTAAGAGAATATTAGAAAATAGAATCCAAGATACTTTCAGAAGTTCTAAACATCATGACCCAGTAGGTCTACTCTAGGATTTCAAGATTGGGTTAGTATCAAAGAGCCAATCAATATAATTCATCGCATTAACAGAATAGAGGAGAAAAATCCATATGATCATCTCAATAGATTCAGAAAAAAGAGTTTGACAAAATTCAGTGTCCATTCATGATAAAAATTCTTGTTAAATCAGGATGACAGTGGATGTCAGAAATCGGCTGCCTCCTGCAGGAAGATTGCCTGGAGCAGGACCCCCAGGGCCTGTAGACCAGCACATCTGCACACTCTCTGCAGCTGGACCTAATCCCAACCTTCACGTGAACCCAACCCTTGTGTTGTTCACTTTAAGCGGCACAGTCTGATGCACAGATCAGACTGCCTGGGTTCAGGTTCAGATCTGCTATTTACGAGCCAGAAAACATTGAATAAGTTACTTAACCTCTTTGTTCCTCAGATCCATTATCCATAAAACAGCATAATAATGGGACTTCTCTCTTGAACCATTGCAAGTACCATATGACTAAGTGCTCAAGAAAAGGCAGTTGCTGATGCCATGTAATCATCATTCTGTCTTCACCACCCTCATCCAGCTTAGGGACCAGGATGTGCTCAAGGGACATTTAAAGGACAACGTGGAGATTTTCAACATGGTGACAGCTAGCTACCCTCACCTTCTCTCTCTCTCTCTCTCTCTCTCCCTGCCTCCGTCCCTTCCTTCTTCCTTCCTTCCTTTCTTCCTCTCTCCCTCCCTTCCTCCTTTTTTTCCTGCTTTCCCTCTCTCCCTCTACCCCCACCTCCCTCCCTTTCTCCCTTCCCTTCTCTTTCTCCTTCTTTACTTTTTCCTCAAAGAAATATGTTCTGTTAAACAAGTCTACAATCAGAAAGGGTTGAAGGACTTCTATAGGCAATAAACATAAAAGGAGGGCTCCTGCAGGCCCCGTGCTTCTAAGTGGGTCCCTAGTGGGCACTGAGACACAGACAAGCTAAATACCAGGGAACATCTCCAAAGCAGGTTGGCCTTCCACAGTCTTTCCTGGGTCTCATTCACAGGGACCTACAGGCTTATTTGTGTCCTCAGGCATCCTCCTCAGGTACACTTGGTTCCAGCTTTACTGAGCAGAGAATGACCCTAACTCAACCCCTTGCTGAAGAGGTCTCCGTAGCTTTGCTCATCTACTTCCACTCTCCTTTGTGCAGTGGTCGCCCCTCCTTTCCAGGGCTGACCTCAGCTTCCCGTCCTCTTCCTGGATGAATATCACTTCCTCTCCTTTCCTTTTATTTTCTGTCTCTCATCACCAGCCACACTGGTTCCTTCTCCTCAAGATGCCATTCAGTTCCTCTGCCAAGTGCCAGGCTTGCTCCCATGTTGGAATGTTCTTGCTTCCTCCACTTCTTCACCACCCATTCCCCCTCTTCATGGTCCTTTTCTCTCCTAGAACTGACCACAGAACCCCAGTGGCTTTGCTTCACCGTTGTCTTTCCTGTATTTGAAGAAGTTAGAACTTCCCGACCTCTCTGCCCATTTTAAACACCTCCCTTCCTTCGTTTCTACTGCACTGTGTCCTCAGTCTCCATTCTTCCTGTTTACTTTCCTGGTTGCCCTTACGGCAGACACTGGCACAGCTAAGCCAGCATGAACCCCCTTTCTCCCTTGTTCATATCCTGGTAGAGATTAGATGATTTCACTCTCCAGGTTTCCCTTACGTGACACATGGTGGCCAGGTGACAAGGTGCTGACCAGTGAGCATGCATTGATGTCCTCCGGGGCCTTTCCTGATAGAGCAGGCAGATGGCATTGCCCCATGCCCCTTGCCTTAGTTGCACATCTGAAGCCTAGAGTGGTGGCACTCACCTTGAGACCGTGACAGACCAAGAGCATTGCAGAGACGCCAGGCCTGACCTCACGCAGTTGCCGAACCAACACCAGCAGCTCCCTCCCTCCAGCTTCCTGTTTTACGGGAAAAAAGTGTCAATTTTTCAGTTGATTTTTTCCATTACTTGCAGCTGAAAACATTCTTAATGAATAAGTCTTCCTCTCACGTGTTTTGAGTAAGCAGAATTCTGAGGATGACTCTGATCCCCATGTGTCCCTGCTAGATGAGCGTGACTTTGAAACCTGGGTCTGGACTCGGCTCTTTCTCGAGTTCCTGTCTTGTCTTCTAGGAAGTCCCCGAGTAGATGTCCTGCCCAGCTCAAAGTCGACATGTCAAAAACTGAACTTCCCGGCTCTCCTCTTCTTACTTTTTAATTTCCTTATTCTTCCTTCCTCCTAACAGCGCCCTAACCTCTCATCGCTCAGGGACAAAAACTGGACTCACCCATTTCTTCCTATGGCCTCTCAGCTAACCGGGGAGCTTCAGGGTCTACAGATTCCGGCACAGTTTCTCTCCCACAGCTCCTCCTTGTCGCTCGGTGTCGTCCCTCATCACCTCTCCTGGCGTCACGAAGTCGTCTCCCCCATCCAGCCTCTCTCCATTTTATGAATTTTGAAGCATCACTCTGGTCCTGCCAACTTAATCAGGCTGCAATTGCTCTTCCCCACAGGAAAATGTCCCAAATCTCAGAGCCGACCTTTAACCCCCCATCCCTATGCCTTCTCCTTCAAATGACGGGGGCTGACACTCAGAAGCACGTGCTAGTTACCAGGCCCTTCATTCAATCTACGTTTCTCAGCATTTGTACAGGTGAGAAATTGAGTTGTAGAAATATTAGATAACCTGGACAACCAATAGGTGGCAGGGCTGGGAAGCGAACCCAGGCCACCAGGAGCCCTCAATCCCATGATTGTCCTCCAGCCATAACGCCGTGCCTGCCATCCCTGCCTCCGTGCCTTTTCTGGTTTCTTCTTTCAGACATTGGAGGTCTCCACCTCCCTTTGCCTACTCGCTCAAATCTTATCCACTCTTCAATAGCAAACTCAACTTTCTACCCCACTCCGGAATCTTCCTTGAGTGTCCCCCAGAAGGCCTAGCCCCTCCACTGACCTCTGAGAACCACAGAGGAGTTTGGGCCCCAGTCTCTGTCTAACTTGCTCTCCAGTCTAACGTGCTCTCCAGCTCCCAAGGGCATGGCCTGTGTCTCAGTTGCTTCTGCTGGCTGCACTTGGCCCAGCAGAGTGCCTGGCACGTGGCAGGATGGTGACAATGACGCCAAGAGCTTACAGGGCCCCGGACCCTGGCTAATGGCTGATATAAGCTGACCAGGCTGGTGACCCACCGTGGGGTGAGTGACAGGCTGTGGAGAGAGGGCGGGGCATCCAGAAGGGCTCTGCTGTCATTGGTCGGCAGGCTGCATCTTCCCAGCATCGGAGATTCTCCTGGGGATCAGACCAGAGCAGAATATAATGAAAAGTGACCAGCCAGTAAATGAGATGACACTTTGACAGTCGAGACTCTGGGGCTCCAGCGACTTCGATGCCAACAGGGAGCCTCCGTAATGGCGCAGAGGCGGCACCACTAAGCCCCGTGGTTGGTAAACAAGCTGTGGCACCCTCCTGGTGGGGACTCCTGCGGGGACTGAGGGGCTGACCAACATGAGGGTGGGGGCCACACCCTTGCCTGCCTGCCCCACCCCTGCCCCCCCGCGCGCAGTAGATGCTTGGTGAGTATTTGTTGGCCTTATTTTGATGACTCTCTTCTTTCCACCTGTTTCTGGTGCTGGAGAGTCTGTTTGCTTCCTGAATGGAGCCTGATTGTCCCCTTAACCCCGAGGGGTGGGAGGACCCCTCCCAAGGAGGTCACGAGGAGGGGAAGATCCTGCCAGGGACATGCATTTGTCCCTCAGGAATAAACCTGCAGGAAGTTGCTGCTGGGGCATTGGTGGGAGCTGCACTGAGGGTTTGTCAAACAGGCAGCGGGCTGCGGGCCTCGAACGCCTTGGGCTCCCCATTCCTGAGAGGAAGGGCCGGGGGCAGGGGTCCCCTTTGGCAGCCCCACAATTCCAGTCTGTTCCGTTTTGTTCATCACACAGCAGGAGCATATCGTGCCTCCGACAAGTCCCAGGCCCTGAGCTGGGCAGGAGAGACAGCAATGACAGGGGACCCCTCAGTGGGGGAGCTCACAGCCCAGTGAAGAAAGGACAGAGGTAGGTGACGCTGACTCGGATGCCACCACAGAGGGGAGACGTGTCTAGGGAGCGTGGTGTGTGTTCCAGGGTGTAACCCAGCTCGGCGAACCTAGGAGCTTCCTGGGGCTACTGGACCAAATGACCACCATCCAGAGAGTGTAAAGCCACAGACGCTGACTCTCCCACAGGCCAGAGGCCCACAGTCAAGGTGTTGACAGGAGGACTCGCCCTCTCACGGCTCTAGGGGAGGATCCTTGCGTGCCTCCCCCAGCTTCCGGGGGCTGCTGGCCATGCTTGATGCCCCTTGGCTTGTAGACACATCTCTCCAGTCTCCACCTGGTCTTCACATGGACTCCTTCCCTGTGTCTCTGTGTCTCAAATCTCCCTCTGCCTCTTTCTTGTAAGGACAATTGTCGTTGGATTTAGGGACCCGTCCTTATGCAAGATGATCTCATCTCAAGATTCTGAATTACATCTGCAAAAGCCCTTTTTCCAAATAAGTTTGCATTTACAGGTTCTGGGTGTTAGGACACAGACATAGCTGGGTGCCACCACGCAACCCACGATAGTGGGCATGGGTGCCTGTGGGACAGAAAGGGTCCCTGGGGGAGCCTGTCACCCCCATTAGCTTTGGAGGTAAAGTGGAGTCGTCCAGGAAAAGAAAGGAGGAGAGAAGCTCACCCAGGCAGTAGGAAATAGGACAGAGGCAAGAAGCCACAGTGAAGGAGTTTGAGTGAGGTGCAGAGAGAGGTGAGTTTGGGATGGAAAGCGGGATAAAAATAATGAGTCCCTGAGTACAATGCAAACTTCAGGGATTGGGGCAGACCCTTAAGTCACTGGGGAGCCATGGAAGAGTTAAGGCAGAGGGAGGCAAGCTCAGTTTTGTGAGAGAAGAAAGGGAAGGGGGATCTGACCATGGAGGGGTACCCCTATGGGAAGGAGCCCAGTGGGGGGAAGCTCCCATCCCTCCCACCTCTTGCCCTGTTTGGCACCCCGTGCACCCCGACACACACACACATTTGCCTCTCTGTGGCAGGTGGGCTGTGTGTCCCCATCCCTTTGGCCAGATGCCGGCCGGAGCTGATTGAAATTCCAGGCACAGAGGGGGTCTGGCAGCTCGGGCTGTGGGTGCGAGGAGCTAATGTCCCTCTTTAGTATGCCTGCTGCTTCCCACTCCGCCTGCTATTGAACTATTCATCTATAACATTTGTAGGCCTATTAAGAGGGAAATACAATTTCATAGCTACAGATAAGAGATTAGACAGATCAATTTGAAGTCTGTGAAGTAGACTGAGTGAGAAGGGGTGAATAATTTCCAAATTCTGACCTTGCTGACTTTGGGGCTGTTGTTTTATTGGGCTGTAGTCCATGTCCTGACCGTGCTGGGTGCGATATTTTAGCGATGGGGCCAGCAGCCTGGTGCCAAGTGCTTAAATCCACTTAGGGATGCCAGGGACCGGGCACAATGGACTAGGGCTGTGGAAGGCTGAGAGCAGTGGGGATGTCATCATTTCTTGTCTTCTACTTCTCAGTGTGCAAAATTTTCCAGCCAGAGTGTAAAATTATGAGCTTTGTCAGGTGCTCTTAATCCAATGAGGTATGGTGGCTAATAGCACAGAATGAAATTACCTTTCATGCAGTGACTCCTCCGAGGACCCCCTCTGTGAGCCTGCCATCCTTGTTAGCAGCCTATGCTGCCAGCTGGATGCTACCTGAGCTGGAGGTATTTGCATCGAACATTTGCAGAAGGCCGAATCCTCCCCAGGGAGGCTGGTGGCCCCGTCTGCCTCTCCTGGCAGCTGATCTCAATTGGTTCCACATTTGCGCTGGCTTCCTGGAGCCCTGACCTCTCTCTCTGCTCCCCAGTAACCCTGCTCTCCCCTTCCACCTGTGATCTCCCACGGGCGATCAACACGCCCCAGGGCACGTGTTCTTACCTAAGTCCCAAGAATTCTTAGAAGGGCACTCAGAGTTTTTTCTTACTTTCTGCCAGAAAGCCAAAGCATTACAGAGGTTTTCACTTCTCTGTATTGGCTGCATGACCTTGGGAATGCTTCCTAGCCTCTGTGCCTCAGCTCCCAAGTGGGGCTCATCACGGTGTCTGCCTCAGGGGGAGGATGAGATGAGATAAGATGCGCAGAAAGGTTCAGCACCAAGCAACACACAGCAAGCCCTGCACAGATGTTAGTTAACAATGTCATCACTGCCACCACCATCATCACCATCACCATCAACACCGTCATCACCACCATCATCATCCCCTCATCATTATCAATTATCTAGTCCAACCTCCTCATGGTTCACGTTAGAACGTTTAGGTGTGCTTACAAACATTTCTCTTTTTTTCACATTTTAAGAAAAAAACAGGAGCAGATGTGTGCGCACGCACACACGCACACACACACAGAGGCAGAGAAATCCAGTGAAGGAAAGTTGGTCAAAGAAAGAGGGAAACACAAGAGATGTACCAACAGTCAGAGGCGCACACATGGTGATGTTTGGAAAATGAGTGAGAAACAGAGCAGAATGGACAGTAGCACCAGGGGACCCGAGGCAGCAAGGGCGTGACCCCGGCTTTGATGGAAGCAGCAGCCTCTGTCTAGCACCTTCTCAACAAGTAGCAGCTCGGGATCTTAAAAACATTGTCACAGTTCATGTTGTCAACACAATAATGGTGACTATCAGTTAAGTGGAGGTGACATCACCCCTGGGCTTTCAGGCTGAATTCAATTGGTGAAGAGCCTCGGTTCCTCCTACGGAGAACACAATATTAGTAACTCAAATTCTAAAACAAGGACTAGAAACAACAACACGATTGCAATAAGACGATGGTGTTGGTGGGAGTTCCCCTCATCTTGGAGTCGCAGAGGAGGCCCCAGAACTGAGATCAGTAGATAACTCCTCTGCCCAGGTTCAAAGGAGAAGTGGGGCGAGAACTTTCTAATGAGATGTGGAACTTCCTGGGACAGTGAGACTGGTTCTGTGACCCTGTCACCCCCTCCAGCACACATGAGAGCAGATGAGAAACTCAAAAGAAGTTGATCAGAGATGAGTGTCCACCTAGTCCCGTCGTCGCCCTGGGCCAGGGCACAGGGTGAATTCTGTGCCCAACTCAAGTGACGGAAGCTTCAAGAAGACTGCCCTGTGGGCACGGGGCCTGCCTGTCTGTAAGAACCCCGTTTCCTTGCCTCAGAGCCACACTGTCCCCCATGTTGCTGGGCGCCACAGATGCCAGTGATGCAATAGCCCTTGGAAATGTTGAACCTGAGTCCCGGACTTCGTGGAGCCCAGGACTGGCCCTGACTCTCGCCTGGTGAAGAGATGGGAGAGGCCTGGATTTCCAGAGTTTGAGGATGAGGAGAGTCAAGCCACTGGTTTCCCCGGGAGCTTAGTGGTTGTCGTGGAAAATAGCCAGACTCGAAGTGTCTTGAGAAGACCCAGTCCAAAAGAGCTGCCTGCATGAGCGAGCCAACCAGCAGGACAGTGGCTGTGGGGAGCTCAGGAGGAGCCACAGAGTTCCATCAGCAGGCTGAACTGGTCAGGCGAGGCCTGGTCATGCCACAGTAACAAACAACCCCCAAACTTCAGTGGAACAGCCCAACAAAAGTTGATTTCTTGCAAGCTCCCAGCAGCTCTCCAGGGTGACTCTTTTCCATGGCCACCAACCCCCGCTGTTTCAATTTCATGAAGACTCCACATGTTTCCATGGGCACAGTGGCAGCAGCTGAGGAGCTGAGCAGTGGTAATTAAACATCACACCACATCTATCAAGCAGGTCATGTGGCCCTGCCAGATTTCAAGGCCACAGGAAAGTGCAGTGGAGGAGAACCACATATTGGTGGCCAGTGACAACGCCTACCACAGAGAGGACATCTCCAAGTCAGGGAATTGCAATGCGGAAGCCCATGATTGTGGGGAGAGAATCTAAAACACAGAAGCCCAGACAAAAAGTACCTTATGAGAGAAAAGCCAGAGCTGGGCATTAGTCACCAGAGAGCTTCATGGCCACTTTGCAGCAACCCCATCAACAAAGACTTTATCCTTCAAGGCTATCTTCAGTTCCTCACCCAGCTGTGGAGGAGCCAGAGCAGTAGCTATTAAGAGAAATCACAGACCGTGTTCCCTGCTCACTTCTGATCAGCTGAATTCATGGTCTGGTCAGAAATTGGAGGAAGAAGTGCCAAATTGCATGAGAAAATTGAAGTTCTGATTTAAATTGGATTGAACTTTTAACTGCCAGGAGTGAAACTCCTTCAGGATCACCAAGTACAGTTGCACAGGTTGGTGTCTGGCCAACTGGATGAGCAGATGTTAAAACCCCATGAGAGCTCTGTCTGCCAGGTCTTGCATCCCAGCAGGGGGGCTGCATCAGCCCAGAGGAAGAGGCACCTATTGTCTAATACTTTCATCCTCAGGTGGCCTTTCAAAAATTTGCAGAAAAACGTCATACATGCTGGTGGGTGGCCCTGACCATTGCAATCCCTGAAAGTCCCTAGAGCAGCCTGCAGGTGCACCCCTGACAGCCGAGTTGGGCCAGGCGGCTCCAGCCCAGCACAGGTGAAGGACGCTGGTGGGAGGAAGGTAATTTACGTCTTGATTGAACTTCATGGAATTCAGTCAATGCAAATCAAACCATCAGAGCATCCCACTGCCAGGAGGGAGGGGAAATGCGTGGAGGACGACCAAAGGAAAGGATGGTGAGTACGGGGGGATCTTGCCCAGCGTCCTGGGGGCCGTCGTTCCCATCCCCAGGGTCAGAGGAGTAGGGCTGCTGTGGCTACACAGGTTCCTGCGCCTCTGCCATGACTAGAACAGAAATGCTTTGAAGCTCACGGGCGGTTGTGAAAGTGGTCGCAGTCCAAGCGTCGCAAGGCTGGGTACCGAGTGTTGACGGTGTCACTCACTAGCTGGCTGTGATGCTTGGGGAGGACCATGTAACTTCTCCGGGGCTCAGTCCCTGGTGTCTAAAATGAAGACCAGAACGCTGTGAGCTAACATTCCACTTTATAACCGAGGCAATGAGGAAGATGACACAACGATAACATCCGACACATGGCTCTTGTTAGCTACCCCTCAACACTGAGTATGTTTGTACGTGCTAACTTGTCTCCTCATGGGGAGGTAACTTTGTTCTTCTTATGTCACAGACAAGGAAATGGAGACGCCGGGAAGTTGAGTAGTTTGTCCCCAGTGGTCACAGTTGTGACTGGTGGGATGGGGATTCGAACCTACTCTGATTCTAGGGCCTGTGTCCTTAACGCCGTGCTTCTCGGCCTCTCCAACACTCACAGGGCAGCCGTATCCTATAGCGAATGCTTACTGTGGGCTGGGCACCCTGCTGGGGGCTTTTATCTGTGGCTCATCTCACCCTCAGAACCCTCCTGAAATGTCGATGCTGTCTACACATTGTATGTTTGAGAAATGAGGATCAGAGAGACCAAGCAAATGGCCCAAGGTCACACAGCTGGTTAATGGAAAGCCCGGGACCCAAACCCAGGGCTGCTGATGCCCAAATGAGAGCTTTCCTTTTGTGCTGAGCCTCCCTCCATGAGCCCGGGGAGGGAGAGCCGTGTCTGGGCTGGCGTTGCCTGAGGTGGCTGTCCTGTTCAGGCTGCCTGGTCTGGTCCCTGGGGAAGCAGTGAGTGATGGTCTCAGGGGACCTGTGCAGCCGGGGCACCAGACATTCTACGGTGTATATGCAGCAAGCTGCCCCTAAGAGGACAAGAATTCCCCCGGCAGCCTCAGGAACGTGGCTCCTGCTGCCCAGCCCATCCAGTTCCAAAGCATTCTCGAACTTGCTTTTGCAGAGTTTTCTGAGGGCCTCATGCCTCAGACAAAGACTTATCCATCAAAGCAGACCTTGACGTGCAGTTATTTTTGACCAGAGGGTCAGAACTAAGCTCTTGGAGGCTCTATGCTTCCACGGGGCACCTGCAGCTACAGCGAAGGATGAAGCAATTGGCTCTACTTTAGTCTTAAAGCAGTCTCATTACAGTCCGGCTGCCCCTCCTCCATGGAGGGACGTGCTGCAGCCTTCAGTGCCGCAGAGCCCTGCCCTGGAGGAGGGGATGCTGTTGTGCTGTGGCCTGCGCTGCTCAGCGTGGACACACGGTCCCATTTGCCTCTTAGACACAAGGGGACACCCACATGCTGGTTCTCAGGTAACCACAGAATTTCAGTTCCTGCCAGCTTGGCTTGTGTCTCCAGAGCTGCGCTCTCCAATACGGCAGCCACGAGCCACATGCGGCTACTGAGTGCTTGAACGGTGGCTCGTCCTAAGTGAGATGGGCTGTGTCAAATACACACTGGATTTCAAAGACTTAGTACCAAAACAAGGGATGTAAATGTTTCATTAATAATTTTTATATTGATTATATTTTGAAATGACCATGTTTTTGATATATTGGGTTAAATAGTATAATGCAATAAAAAATAATATGAAAATTAATTTTATCTGTTTTTCTTTTACAATTTCTAAATTGTGGTGGCTGGAAGATTTAAAATTACACATGTGGCTCCCATTATATTTCAAGGGGAAGCCCAGTGGTCGGGGGAGAGCGCAGGCTTGCGAGGGCTGGCATTGGTGTGGCTTCTGGGCAGTACTAAGAAGAAAGGAGCAGCCTCTGACCTCCAGGGTCTACTTCATCCCTCTCTTCCCTCCTCACTTGAACTGGATCTTGGAGAGCTCAAGGGCAGTGCTGATGATGGGCAACACCGCTTTAACGCTCTGAGAACCCGTGCTAATCCTGTGCCGTATGCCAGGCACCGTCCTCCCATCACGTGACTTAATCCTCACAATTCCGTGAGGCAGATGCCATTCTAATCCTGTTTCATGGAGAAAGAAGCTGAGCTCAGAGAGTCCAGCAACGTGCCCAGGGTTCTGAGTCCTAGAAGTGGCCAAGGCAGGGTTTGAGTCCAGGCAGCCTGGCGCCACACCCGGGGGCTCAGCTTCCCCATGTCAGTGAGAGCAAGGATGAAGATGACCCACCCGGCCAGCATCAGACGGTGCATCAAGAGATGGAGGAACAGAAGGGGCCCTGAAAACCAGTATTGCTGGGGTTACATTCACGTTTCTACCCCCTTGTGTGGCTTTAGGCAAGGGAACTGGCCTCCTCATCTTTTGGGTGGGATAATGGAATGACTTTCTGATGGCCTTCGGGAGACTGAATGAGGGGAGGGAGGCAAACGGCCTGAAATCTGGCAAATGGTTATTATTCACTGAGTTAATTCTTCAATTTGGGGAGGGTTGTTTGAAGCTTGGCCTGGTGCTTACCCCCAGCTCTCTCTCTCACCCTGCTAATCCATCCAACTCCTTCACACATCCGTCATCCGTAGCTGTGTGTTGGCCCCCTGTGAGATCTCAGGAGCCCAAGTCTCACAAGAGGTGCGCCAGGCCCCAAGGAAGCTCACTAGCTGACTGGGGAAATGGACCTGGAAGGCTGTGCCTCAGGGGCACGCGGACGGCCGCCTCCAGGGAGTCAGGTACGGGAGCACCCAGGAGGGGCTCTGTCACCCTCTGCCACCCTGGGAACCAAGCAGGGAGAGTGCGAGCTGAATGCAGAGCAGAGGAGGTGGACGGATGAGGAAAGGGAGGGGCATGTCAGGGAGGAGGGGCATGTCAGAGAGCAGGGG
>NC_060271.1:45471448-45530912 GCF_021613505.1 Equus quagga
AATCCTAAGAACAGAAGGGACAGCCTCATACAACTCAAGGGTCTACCCCTCGGCCCTGCCCTCCCCTCAGGCAGAAGAAAGACCTCAGCCCCCTGGACGGGGTCAGCCATGGGGCCCTAGAGGCAGCATTGCTGTCAGTAGTATGATTACTATGTCACTATTACTGCTACCGTTTAGTTGAATTAAATCTACTCTTCGACTATTTTTGTAAGAAATCAATACATGGCCCATGTATCTCTCTTTGTCCTGTCTTATTCTTTTCTATTTGGGTACATTTTAATGGTTCTGTATAATTCAGAAAGGAAATTGACAATGAAGGCTGCCAGGATTAATTTGTCATGGATCAATTTTCTTGTTTTCGGGACCATCACTAACGCACCGAGTCCTCCCCTCCCACGCTTATGGGTTGTCATAATGGACTTTGGTTGATGTGGCTTTTGATGGTAAAATGCACCCTCTGTGACCTCCTTGTGGTCCCTCCTGTCATCTTGTCTGTGCCAGAGACAGTAAATGGTTGTGATAAGCTCTTCTACGTTATGACACGCTTTCTTTAATCTGAAATGTGTTTGCTCCCCTACAAATCCTACTGCAAAATGAAAGTTACTTCTCCTCATTGATCAACAAGAGCCTTACTGACTGTCACTGGGCCAGGAGCAGGTGATGTGGACATGCCTGACCCACACGGAGTCTTACTGCAGTCTTGGTGGAGGACGAGGGGAAGCCAGCAGTTCCCAGTGTGGGAAGGACTGTGCTAGAGATGTACAGACGGGGCTTTGGGGGCCCAAAGAGGAGCCCCACCGCCAAAGCAGGAGTAGGCTCAGGGAAGCTCTGCCAGGAGCCCGCGGGTCAATTAGGGGGGCCTGTGGGTCAGTTAGGGAGGACCGTTACATCTCTCAGCAGAGGGGAGGGAGATGGCTGGTGGGGAGCTTGAAAACACAATGGGCTCCATGGTTCTACAGACCCAAGTTCAAATCCAGTCCCATAATTAAAACAGAATCTCATCTCCAACCCCCAGCACATTAGGAGACCAGGATCCAGCATCCTAATTTGAGGCTCTTTTGTGCATGGCCAGTGAATGGCCACAGTGTGTGTCAGGGGTTCCTGGGCGATGAGGGTTCACCTCCCATCTCCTCTTGCTTCCCCTGGATACCAGGCTCACAGCTGGGCTCAGGCATCTGGTGGGGGACCAATATCTTTGCCTTTATCTTCAAGGAAGATGATTCTTGCTGACATTCTCACATTTTCACTACTCATCCAAGCCTCCTGCCATTTTGGAAAACCCCAAATGGGTAACAACGTCAACCTTGCCTTATGCTGCATGATTTCCTCCTTAGCTGGGAGTCAGCCTGAATGGTTCATGCTGCTTAGCATTTCCAGGTAGGTCTGGGGAGGAGAGCATCATCAGCTCCACTTCATTCATTAGAATAGTGAAATGAACCCACAAAATCCTAAGAACAGAAGGGACAGCCTCATACAACTCAAGGGTCTACCGCTTGGCCCTGCTCTCCCCTCAGACGGAAGAAAGACCTCAGCCCCCTGGACGGGGTCAGCCATGGAGCCCTAAGAAACAGTCTTGCTGCTAGTGGTGTGATTACTATGTTTCTAAGACCCAATTCCTCATGTGAAAATGGAGATGATAAGGGTACCCTCTTGGCAAAGTTGTGATGAGGTTTAAATGAGATCATCCACGTAAAGCTCAGTGCCTGGTGCATGCATTGGAGACTCTCGAGGGACGTCAGCTGCAGCCAAGAACATCGCAGACACTGTCACCATCATCCTTATTGCCTCCACCATCTGCAGGCCCCAGACTTCCAGAAACCACTGGGCAACTTGAGCCCAGCCTGGCCCTCTGTTGGGTGAGGGTGACGGCTACCTGGGAGATGTGCCTTCTTTGCCCAGAAGATGACACTTGCCCTCTAGTGTCATTCACGTACATTTGACAGAAAAAGTGCTCCTGTGGGCTTCCTCTACTAGAGGACCAATGTTTGTAACTGTTCTATTTGTGCATGAGAAAAAAGCATTCAGTCAGTTTTGAGTACAGGCTCCTATACACACTCCATATATCACACTCGCCAAGGATTTACTCAATTTTTCTATGCCTTGAGAAATTTTGCTTGCTGTATCCATAATTGAAGGAGATATAGACATCTCCATTTAGGATGGCAAATTTATTTATTTCTCCCTATGATTCCATCAGGCATTGCTTTATATGTTTTGAGGCAATTTTATTAGGTGACTACATATTAGAATTATTATATCTTCCTGGGAAATTGGACAATATGTCATAATGTAGTAAACTCTATTTCTGTTAATGCTTTATTTTCTTTCGGTATTATAGGCTATTTTTCTCTGATATTAATATAGCTACCTTGCATTCTTTTGGTTCTTAGTTGCATAGTCTTTTCCCTTATATCCAAAATTGTGTGTCCTCATTTTTTAGGTGGGTTTCTTATAAGCATGAGTTTGAGTATCTTTTTAAAAATTAGATCTCACAATCTATGTCTTAAATTGGCAAGTTTAGTCCATTTACATTTAATGTGATTACAGAGATATAGCACTTGTTTCCGCCATCTTACTTTTTGAAATTTGTCCTCTTTTATGATACTGTCCTCCTTTCTTTGAGTTTATTTATTTATTAATTAGTTAATTTATTCATTTTTTTGAGGAAGATTGGCCCTGAGCTAACATCTGTGCCCATCTTCCTCCACTTTATATGTGGGACGCCTGTCACAGCATGGCTTGATAAGCAGTGCATAGGTCTGCACTTGGGACCTGAACTGGCAAACCCCAGGCCACCAAAGCAGAGTGTGCAAACTTAACCACTACACCACAGGGCTGGCCCCTTGAGTTTACTTTTTTCTAGCTGTGTGATGGGGGAAAGTAACTCAACCTTTCAGTACCCTCATCTGTAAAAGTAAAGATAGGAATAGTAACGTACGTCAATGAAACATTATGAGGATCAAATGAGTTACTATATGTAAAATTTTAGAATAGCACCCAGCATATCATAAGTATGGGTTTTGTGCTTATAGTTCCTTATTCCTTTTTCGCCTCTTCTGACTTAGAATTTATGTATTAATTCTACTCTTTTAGTCATTTTCCTTGGAAATTCACCATAGATACTTACGGTCTAAGGCAACATCACAACCTCCTTTGAACCACTGCAAAAGCCTTAAAATCATGCCTCCTCTGACTTTGATGTTTCTGACCATAATTTTAGGTTTGTCTTCTTAAAAATTGTATGAACTAGAAATGTTATTATTTTATGCAAATATTTTTCCTATTAAAAATAACAAAGCACCAACTCTGTACCAGACACTGTTCTTTGCTCTGGGAGACACATAATGTCCTTTAGATTTACCGATTTCTTTCTTTACCATCCCTTCTGGTTGTCACAACTGTTCTGGAGTCACTTTCCTTCTCCTAACAGTATATTCCTAATTACTTCCCAAGGTTAGGTAAAGTTGTGATGAGCTTTAAGTGAGATCATCCACGTAAAGAGGGTAGTAAATTCACTTTATTTTTATAGAGTGGATTTCTTTTCATTTATTCTACTTGAGATACAGTGTGCTTCTGACATCTGTGGATTCATGTCTTTTATCAATGCTATAAAATTCTTGGCCATTGTTTCTTAAAACATTCTCTCTCCTAAGTTTTTGGTCCTTACCCCTCTGCAACTCTAAATCTAAATAGATTTGTGTTAAAACTTTTCATTCAATTGTCCATATCTTTTGATCTTTCTTGTTTTTCTTCTCCTTAATTCTCCATGGTATATTAAGGGTTATTGCTTGAGGTCTATCTTCCTGTTCATCAATTCTTTCCTTAGCTGTGTCCAAACATAGATACCAAACTTTTCATTTTAATATTATAATTTTCGTTTCAAAAAATTCTATCTAGTTCTTGGTTCCTGTCTGTCTGTTGCTGCTTCCTCATTTTGCAGTTCCATTTTCTTTTTCTGTAAGTGTTCCTCACAGTATTGTTTGGTATTCCTATTGCAATAATCCTAGTGTTTAGTTTCTTGGGAGAGGGGATCTGAATGTTGTTTCTGCTGACTCTTGTTCATGGTGGTTTCTTCCGGCGATTGTTGATCATGAGCTCATGCAGGTCTACCTTAACTGTAGGCACCTAAACGGAGAATATTTTCCTCAAAAGAGGATTTTCATTCACTTCTGCTGTGAGCATGGGGGGCCACCCTCTCAGGTGACTCCAGCCCCTTCCACATTCCCTGGCTTAACCTGTATGTCTCCGAGTTACCACTTCTCCTTGGTGCTGACCCAGACTCCCCGCTGCCAGGGAGTCTCGCTGCACATGTGGTTCACAGGTCAGGGTTTTGTTCTTTCATCTTCCCTTTCTAAGGCCTCTTCAAATCTTCCAAGCAAGCCCAGCAAGACAATAACAATTATGTTTCATGCAAGAACCAGTTGCTTTATAGCAGTAACGCTCCCTAGGGTATCTCTCCATTTCTCATTGTCATCATCCTTGATTGAACATTAAAGGGAAGTGTAATCCTGAGGATGATGACATTGACAAAACTCGGTAATGAATCACATTCCAGATGCTTCCTGACGCAGCTTTGCTGTTTGTCTCCGCTCGTGCCTTCTGCTTGTCACCCATTGCACGTTGCCATGGTTTAAAAGTGATCCTACGAGGTTGTAGGATCTGCTAGAATGTAAATTGTAGAAGGAGAGAAATTCTCTCCATTTATTTGCCAATGTTTCCCCATCAGGTACAATGTATGTCATGTACATTGAGGAAAATAGCACATAGTAAACGTTCATTAAATATGTGTTGCCTATCGAATGAATAATGGATTGACTTTCCAAGCCTGTTAAGACTCCAGTTCTGATGTGCCATTCCCCCACCCAATCACCACCACCACCACACACACGCACACAGAATGCTAGTACTTGTAGGAAATTCGATATAATTTCAATATCTTCTTAACATTTCGAGTATATGCTATTGTACCACACCTTTCTTCAGGCTGTGTGTACCAACAGGAGAGAAGCAAATTTTTATGGTGTGATATCAGTATTCCTGGGCCAGTCTCAATGGAACACCTTTCACAAAGTATTAAGGCATTACTTGTTTCTCAAGAGTCTGATCTGGAGCAGTGGTTCTCTCTCCTGAGTATGTATCAGAAAAATCTGGAAGAATTGTTAAGGCGCAAACTGTAGCCTCACCCTCGGAGTTTCTGATTCTGTAAGTCTGGAGTGGGGCCCAAGAAGTTGCATGTCCAAGAAGTTTTTTGATGCTGCTGGCCAGCGGCCACACTTTGGGGACCCCTGATCTGGGATTTTCTCCCACAGCCATCCACTTGGCCCATCTCCCTCTTTTCTCATTTGGAGGGGTCTCCTATTTGAATCTGAGAAACCTGTGTGACTAACAAGAGGAAAACCAATGTTTGCTGCATTTCTCTGCACTTTTTGGAATGGGGGCATCTTAACTTTATAATTTAAAAATCCAGTGAAACACATACATACCCACAGTGCCAGGCCCTTCTGGATCATTCTAAAGCTCCCTCCGTGGTTTTGGGCTTCCTGAAAATTGACTTAAAATCAAAGTGCCAAAGCCAGCGCAGGAGAAGAGAGCTTGATGGGTACAAATTGCAAGTTCTCATATGCAAATGCGTAATAATCAGTTGTTTCAGCAGCACATCTTTTATCCCGTCCCTTCTGGAAGGATGACATCTCCTGCCTCGTTTTATTGAGAAGATTGATGGTCCTGTGTGGGGGTACAGACAAAGGCTCTCAGTGCTCCCTTCCATCCACTCCTCATCCTGGAGCACGACCATTGGTAATGGATGCAGTGTAAAAGATGGGGGTGTCAGCCTAATTAGTTCTTCAACCGCAAGATTGCTGGTGATTTATAGACGTGCATCCGTGTGTCCCTTTGTTCTTAACTTAAAGTCGATAGCAGAATGAGAAAGTCCAATGGACAAACCAGTTTAGCTGTTTTATGGACAGAGTATAACATATCAATATAATATTATTGACGTCTAGAAAGAACGGATATTAGAAAAACCTTCATTCATTTTTCTTGGGCCACTCACTACATCTGAACCCCGACACTTTAGCACACTGCTCAGAAGTCCCATCTCTCCTCTCCTGTCGCCCCCACCAAGCCTCCCTTTCTTTCTTTCCCTGAGTCGAAGACTCGCCTCTCCAGCACGCTCCTTCCCTTTGGGCACAATCAGGGCATAAAGATGTGGCCAGCACGCTGGCAGATTCCTCAGGGCCAGAATCCACTTGTGCCTGCAACGCCCCTGGGGGTCACCGTCCCCTTCATCCGGCTGAAATGAAAACGGTTTTAAAATGCAGCAGATGCAATTTGGGCTGAAGCACAAAGTGGAACCTGAGCAAGCGAGGCTCTTTGTCCCTGTGTCCTCCCCGCCCCCGGCATTGCCTCTTCCCACAGATGCACAGTCAGGGATGACTGGGTGGGTCACAGCTGGGTCCAGAGCTCGCCTGAGTCCTGCAGTAAATGAGCGATAAGACACAAGAGCAGCAAACCAAATGAAGCTTTTACAAGTGACAACGCAGATATTGGAGAATGCGGCTTAGGGGTGTAGCAACAGCGGACTCCCTCACTCTCAATCCCTCAAATGAAACTTACCCACCCAGCCCTGGTCATCACAGGCATAGAGGAGCGGGGACATGAAAGGAGCAAGGCAAGTACAGAACTAAGCCATCCGGGCCACTTCGTTTCCCAAACTCACCCATGATTCTTGCTGAGGGGTAGAGGGAAGCGATAGGTGTTACAGTGAATAATGTCCCTTCCCATGGAAAGGAGAAGCCAGGAGAAGGAGGTTCCACGCCACCTGCATATGAAGGAGGTTCAGAAGCAACTTCTGATACGGACTCAAGAAACAATGAGGAAGAGGATCCATCTTGTGAGTGGTCACGGGGTAGGAGGCTGAACGATAATCGGAGAAGAAGGAGGAAGTTGGAGGCATTCTGCTGAGTGTCCAGCCCAGCACTCACATCCTGCTTTCAGACATTCACTGCGGTATGACCCTTTCTGCCAAGAGAGCTGCGGCGGGGGGCTGGACAGAGACGTACAGCACTTCACAAAGGAAGAGGCACGTCAGCTGCCTTTCTCTTGCGTGGGGAAAAGGAGGGCGAAGGTAGAGGTCCGTTTCACCGAGACCTTTTCTAGAGTGTGTTTCTCAGCCCCTGGACGTGGGGCATACTCCCAGTCCCACCGTGCTAATGGGAGCTTCCACCAGCAGGGGAGGAAAATTAGGCCTGGCCCCTCTGTCTACACACCCCCGAAGACCCCCTGCTGCCCTACACTAGCATGAATGGCCCTCCCAGATCTCCTGCCCTCACCCCTGCCTCTCACGGTCCCTCAGTCCAGCCCGTTCACTTTCATCTCAAAGGAAAAGAAAAGTCCCGTTTGCCCTGGCCCGGTGTCCACTGGGTCTCTGAAATAAGGGGGAGTCTGTTTCAGGGCCTAAATAGGGGTCAGAAGAGAGTCTCCCCCAACACAATTTGAAATATTAAATGGAACTGGAACTTGCAAGAAAGAGAGAGTGACGAGGAAAGAGAGGGCTATGCAATGGAGAAGGGAGAGGGGTCAAGAGGGAGGGTCTCCCTCACCCGACAATGATCTTCCAGGAAGCTGGGCAGCACGCCCCGAGCTGGCTGAGACAGGCGGCTGCCTCCAAGAAAAGCCCAGAACTTCCTCCTTTTGGAACTGTCACTTTGAAGCCACTCCACATTCTCCAGCATCCTCTGGTCCCTCCCTCTAAACTCACTAGTAGGAGAGAAGGTTGCGTTTCCCAGCGAATGCTTTAATCATCTTCCTGGATGCTTGCGGTCAGGGAGCACAATGTAGTGACTGGAAAAGCTCCAGAGGCCCCCACACAGCTCACGGGGAAGCAACTCTCACATCCTAGGCCACGTTCATGTCCCGGGAATCCACACTTTGACAAAGAAACTTCAGAATGATATAAGGGTGTGTAGAGGGAAAAAAAAAGTCCTCTTGTTTATTGGTTGTCTAACACTCACCCAAATCCACACTTTTTTCTTGTTTCCTCTCTTCTTTGTCTCTGCTGCATTGTGAATGCCCCGAGTCATCATTTCCACACCGTGAAGAATATGGCGCTTGGCAGAGGAAAATCCTCAGTCTTGCAAGTTGCCGTGAAGATGCAGACAACTGGATGGATTTACGTCTTTAATTAAGGAGACGTTTCTGGGAATGTACTGGTTAAACTGCAGAGCAGATGCGGCTCTGCCCATATTACAGTGTGCTGATTATATTTTTCCTTTTAATTACAGCTCCAAGGGCAAGAGTTAAGCAAGTATTTTTGGTGGATTCAGACAACTGCTGTGATTGCGATTTAGGAATCCTGCCGCGGGTCCTTGTCGCGCCATCTCCCCACACTGTCCTCGGGCTTTGCCTCGCTCATCGTCAAAGAGGAGCATTCAGTGCAATTCCAACCAGATTGCGCGCAGGAGAATTACGGGCACTTTTTAAAATAAAAAATACATCTCCATACACAAGTACAATTGCATTCCCAGTAGCTAACATCATAGTAACAGGGGAAAAACAGTTTCTATTATAAGTTCCCTTTTGATCAATAATAACTCGCTCCGAAAATGGCTTTGAGGTCAACATCATTTCCTGTTGGTCCTGGCCAGAAAACAAACTCTTCTTCTGCTTTCTCTTTTTAAAAGCTTTTAGAACTTAATCCATTTAGCCATTTTGGGAATAATGAAAAGCTAGAGGAAAAAACCCAGAATACAGTGGTCGTGATTCTGTTTAGTGTTCTCATAATTTAGAAGCGAGTCGAAACAAGAGCTCCCAGCGGCGACAGCGGCAGTCGTGTCCCGCCGTGTGGAAGGAAGCTGCAGGCCAGGCTGAGTAGACAGTTACAAAGCTTCTCTTGAAAACTTGAATTCGCTTTGACATTGGGCCCATGTGCATAACAAAATTCTGACCTTACCCCAGCCCGCCCTGTTCTCATCGTTTGACCAAATTAATTCCTCATTGAAATCAACACATTCTTCTTGTCTCACAAGAGGGAAAATATGAGTTTTCTCGCATCCTGTGACGGGGTTAACGACCTAGACAGGATGAAAACATCCTTGGCTGGCTTTGTGGTTGATGTTCACATCCCTGCTCCATTTGGATTATTTGGTCTTTCTTCTGATTTCATTTCGTGCAACCCAGTTAAATCTTGCCAGTTTCCCTCTCACAGCCCAGAAAGTGACCTAGTGCAGACCAAGAAGCTCCCAGCAGACTCGAGTGCTTGGAAAACTCTACCATGGCCATAGACACCCAAAGTTTCTCCTGTTGAAATTTAACATGAGGATCAAGGCTCGGTTGCAGTCTTTCGTCACCAGTTCATCAGAGGACCTACCCAAGAGGCCAAGCGCTCCGAACTGATTGTGGGAGTCACACGCTCCATGGCATCCTTCCCTGTTTCACATCCCAGTCTCTTAATTGCAGACAAGCTCGGAGAGACTGATCTAAGCTCACCAGCCTCCTACATGAGGGTTCTGTTTTCATGTCAAGAAGGGATGTATTCTGAAGTGGGAAGCTTACACGTTCTGTCTGCAATGCATAACTGAGATCACAGCAAATGCCCATCCCGTGTTCCGAGAAGTCACACAGACACGCGTATTCATGCACATGTCCATATACACACACCTGCATCCTCACACATGTGCACACAATCGTATGCAATGACATGCTGCTGAAGATGTTCTTATGACACTGTGACTTCTGAGTCCTTGCTTGCTCACTCCCACCGCGGCCCATAATTCTGACCCTGTGGTTCTTCCTGTTTGAAATTAACTTGCACAGAACCATCTCCCATACATCTTGGAAAAACTATTTGTCACAGACCTGTGCCTGTGATGTCTAAGATGACCTTGCTGGTCCCATCATGCATCAAAGATAAGCTTGGAGCTACTTCCCAGGGGGCTGCCTTTACAGGAATTGACCCTCAGGTCCCCACGGTAGCCAGTGATAAGCATCTCCTTGTTGACAGTCTGTTTTCGTGCAACAAAGCAAGGAGGCTGAGCCCTAGGCCCCGAGCCTGCAGTGTGTGAGTTGTGGTTCTCTGCCACTCCCTGCCTTTGTTTACCTTTGAGAAGCAGCCCGGCTGGTGGATGGGGCACAGGGCCAGAGAAGGGAGACCTGAGCTCAACACTCATCATGGTCCGAGTCCCACAGTCTCCACTGTGTTACCAGCACTGGACGCAGTTTGCTCAGCCTGCCGTGGAGGGCGGGCAACGGGCACGGGGGGTGGGCAGGAGGCAGGGGTGCTGTAAAGTGAAACCATTTGTATCTTGTTTACTCTACTCTTAAGCACTTACAATTTTTAGAAACTTCGGATAGTTCAAAATTATCATTGTAAATGGTTCCTAGAGATCAAAGTGAGTGTTCAGAGGACCCGCACTGTCGTGAGTTTTATCTGATCAGAAGCGACTTCAGATGTTGGGAGGAAGCAGACAGGATGTAGTGCTGTTTGGTCAGAATTCATTCTTGTTTCATGAACATGATGCTAAATACCTTTACACGCTCTCTAGCTGCGACAGCCAACATGCAAGCAGGACCGAGGTGGAGAGACTGGGTTTGGGTGCACGTGCCTTAATGCATGTTAGCCTTCAAAGCCCCCGTGCTGGGGGCCGTCTGTTGGGACCCATCTGTGAGCCGGCTCTGCAGTGGATGGGCCTCTCCAGGTCTCCTCTCCGCTTCCTCTCCCTTCCTGGTCCTGGGAGGGCCCCTCCATGTGTGGGATCTGGCTCTCCAGAGAGAATTCTTGAGGGCGTCCATGTACATTGGCCTATGGAAACCCGTGTAAGTCCACTCTTTGCAACATTGATTGGTGAACACGCTAGAACACGTTGACTACACCTCCTCAGAGGTGCATGCAAGTGCAAGAAATCCACCCTTTCATGCACACTCATGGCAATTAAAAACAGTTTTCTCCAAGAAAAATGATTGGCAAATGAAAAAGTGAGCAATATATTGGAACGAGAATTTTTTCACTTCCTAAGTTACATCAATTGATGTTTTGGCACCAGTTACATAGAACCACAACTGGTAAACCAAGCAAAGCTCTGAGCCATGGAGACCCCTCAGGTGCCAGCCAAGGAGCCCATGAAGTTTTTCTTGAATTCCTAATTAGCCAAAATTTTGACCAGCCCAGTACATACTATGCCAAGAATGGAGATGCTTGTTCTCTGGGAATTTACAAATTAACGTCTGGTAACAGTCAGGAACAACTGACGTGCCATCAAAATCTAGGTTCCTGAAGACACAAGGATTCCCCAATCAGTGAAGTCCCAGGAAAGCCCTGGGGCTGAGGCTGACGCTAAGACTGTGTTCTTGGCCGTGACCACGGTTGACTTGGAATAGCCGCTCCTCCTTTGCAATCTGGATGGAGAGTTGTGTGACAAGGAGTGTAGTACATGAAATGGAGCCATCCTGGCGGATTCCTTGGCATCACGGAGGTGGTGTTCAGCAGCTGAACTAGAGCGAATCTTCCCCTTGGGTGCTGGGTATAGAATTGCCTGGCAAGTGCCCCGGCTGTCTTCCCACCCTGGGCCGAGGGACATGACCGGTGAAATGAAGATTGGCCATGTTTGAGCCTCCTGTGCCTGGGAGGGCACTTCACTGGAGTCCTGAGACCCCGTGATTGTTCATTTCATGTGTCAACTCGACTGGGCCGTGATATCCAGTTTTTAGTCAAACACTGGTCTGGATGTCACCATGAGGGTATTTTTTAGATGTGACTAGTATTTAAATCAGTAGAGGCCTGCCCCGTGGCCGAGTGGTTAAGTTTGCTTGCTCCACTTCGGCAGCCCAGGGTCCTCCAGTTCAGATCCTGGGCGCAGATATACACACAGCTCATCAAGCCACGCTGTGGTGGCGTCCTACATGGAAGAATTAGAGGGACTTACAACTGAGATAGACAACTGTGTACTGGGGCTTCAGGGCGAAAAACTAAAAGAGGAAGATTGGCAACAGATGTTAGCTCAGGGCCAATCCCCCCAAAAAAGAAGGAGAAGATGATGTGCCTTGGTGTAAAAAGAAAATATTTATATCAGTAGCCTTTGAGTATAGCAGATTACTCTGCATAATGTGGGTGGGCCTCATCCAATCAGTTGAAGGCCTTAAGAGGAAAATGCTGAGGTTCCCATAGGCAGAAGGAACTCTGCCTCCAGATGACCTTTGGATGCAAGACTACAACATCTATGTTTCCCTGGGTCTCTGGACTGCCAGCTTGCCCTGTAGATTTTGGACTTGCCAGCCCCATAACCTCATGAGCCAATCCTTAAAATAAATCTCTAGATAAATGGAGGTTTATTCATAGATATAGATACAGATATAGATAAGGACATCCTATTGGTTCCGGTTCTCTGGAAAATCCTGAATAACACAGTCCTCAAAAGCCATCCTGCTGGCATTCTCTGGGGTGCATTTCTCCTGGGGATCCTTCCACCAACCTTCTGACAGGCTTCCCCCCAGTGTTGATGACATGTGCTGTGGCTGCAGAAATGCCTCTGCGTTCTCAGCGGATCTCTGCACACCAGCAGGAGGCTCTGAAGGGGCACCATCCCCCGGAACGTCGTCTCTAGATTCTGCAGTCATTCCACAACCCCAGTCACTCATGTTCCTCCCTCAATTCCTCAGGGACCCAGGGACGTCGGCAGGTGCAAATGATGATGACGTCCGCGGTATGCGGCCTTGGCCTTTCCCACCTCAGCTCTCCCAATATCCTTCCTTCTCCTACTGCTGTGTTTAGTGGAACAGGGTTTCCCTTCAACCAAAACAATACTCAGTCTCGTAAATTTTGCCAAGAATACTGCTAAGGATGCAGTGCTTAGTAAAAAAGAAAAAAACAAGTATGTGTGAAAAGACCTGCTACGATTTCACATTCAGGAGCTCTGCTATTTTGTTTAACAGTTAACTGGAACCAAAATTCTCAGGAACAGTTATTATTATTCTGCTCTAAAGGCCATCCAGCGTGAGCAAAGGCAATAAGAGTCTTCTCCCCCTGCAAGAGCCCCATTTGTCGCAGAGCTCAGAACGCGGCTGTCAATCCGCGGTTCTCCCTCGGCCATATGCTTGCGCTTTGGCGGCACTTGGTCAGATGGAAGCCTCTGTCCAAAGTGTCCATTTGGATGCGTCGACTGCCCGAGCTGAAGGCTGTTAGGCTGTGAGACAGAGCCACGGAACTGAGGACGAGCGGAGTGAATGAAACATCTGACGTGGAAATATGTGGTTGAAACACATCCAGTCGCAAATTAAAGCTCACCTGAGCCTTTGATCTGCCAGAGGAGAGAGAACACGGTGCATGGGGATGATGGGGCCCCATGGGGTGGGAAAGGGATCCCAGGGCAAAGACAGACCTGTGTGCTTGGGGCAGGCGGTGCCTGGTCACCTCTTGCAGAGCGCTGTCACTCTCAACTAGGGCTGGCCCTGCAGGCGTCCAGGGGCTGCTGTCTGTGGGGCGGCAGGACTGCAGCGTACCGAGTTCGAACTTGTGGAGGCGTCTCTGCTGGGCCACGTTCAAGCTGGTGAACTGGGTGCGTCACTTTGGAGCTGCACGCAAAGGAGCTTGCATGTGGCTCTGTCACCTTCTCTGGGATCTTGGGCAAGTCCTTTGATCACTGGGATCCTCTCTTTCCCCTTCTCTCAAATGGGGCAAATAATTCCCGCCTCAAGGGACTGTTGAGAGAAGTTGAGGAGACCAGAAGCTGTCTTGCCTGGTAGCAGATGCTGACAGATACGCAGTGGGTGGGGTGACCACTTTATCTCCGTCGCATCGGAAGACGCAGTCGCTTCGCCTTCTGGTGAGGCATGCCTGGGCGTGTGAGACTGCACACGAGTGATGGGGGTGGGGAATACTTTTCCTCTGCCCATCTTAGGTCTCCAGCTGGGACCCTGTGCGTGACATTGGCCAAAGACAGATAAACAAGAGAAAAATAAGCAGAAGCTTATTAACATGCGCATTTGGCTGCACAAATGGGAGTATCTGGCAATGAGTAACCCGAAGGGGTGGGTAGAACCTGGGCTCAAAACAAGCAAAGGAAAAGGGGTTTGTGGCTTCTGGGTCAGGGCATCAAGTTCTAGAAAGGTGACCAGGAAAAGATGGCGAACAATGGTGGACAATGGTTGTTTGTCACACAGACTCAAGTCAGGCTGTCTCGCTGATAAGAGTTGTGAAGAGCCCGCCCCTTCCGGGTACCAGAGAGGACACATCTCCACAAATGGGAAATTCCTTATAAATGTACCTTTCTCTTACAGAAGGAAAATGTGTGCCCTGTTTTTAGTGTCAGCTGGCCCTCAATGACCTTTAGCTTAAAATAGTTCGTGTGTCTAAGAGGCTTATTTTCGGGATGGTGCACACTGGCCCCCCTCAGGCGCTTCGTGGCTGCTTCCACATTTATCCCCCCCATCCCCTCCAGGCTCCGCGTTCTGGGAGGCACCAGATCAAGAGGCTGCTGTGCAGCTCCGCCCAGCTAGACCACAAACTCCTCGACGGTGTGGCTCGTGTCTCCACCATCTGCTGGCCACGATTTACTAGGGACAGATGCTCCTGTTGTACTTGCCTGCTGCATAAATAGGGTCCTTATTAAGGGGTGCTGGTGGAGGAAAAGATGGGGTCCAATGACCATTTGGGGAAACAGCTGGTAGGGCATGTCCTGGAGTGGCCATACAGCCCTGAAGACCAGCAAAGAGGAGTAAAAATGTCTGGAATCGAAAGACGCCCAGGGAAATGCCCTGTTGGGGTTAAAGACACCTGAACTTGGGAGCCTGACGCGCCAAGTCTGAGTCTGGGCTGCACCCCTCCTAGTTGCACCATCTGTAAAACGGGGATACCCTAGTCCCCATGGGGGCCTGGGGAGCAGTGACAGGTGCTGCTGGCCAGGGCGGGAGAAAGTCATCTTGGGGTCTAAATTC
Organism: Equus quagga; assembly: GCF_021613505.1. NCBI lineage: Eukaryota > Metazoa > Chordata > Mammalia > Perissodactyla > Equidae > Equus > Equus quagga. The sequence goes on from NC_060271.1 coordinate 45,486,374, forward strand.
TTATACCTATCAACAGGACTCACCCTTGGAAGAGCGGTTAATTAGTTGACGATGATCTTCAGGCACCACTTTCTGAGGCTGTGTTCTTCTCACTGCCCCCTTCCAACTGCATACAATCGTTTACACTGAAACTGGGGGTCTTAACAGACTAGCTCTCCCAGGAGCACTTGCAGTGCACAGAGAGCACCTGTCCGAAGGCACGGGGAGCTGAGGGAGGAACTCCAGGCATCAGGAGGAGAGTGAGTTTTAACAGAGGGACCTCCCCAGTCACATTCCCGGGGTACCCCCTGTCTTTCCCAAGGACAAGGCTGTGGGGGGAGGACGGCAGGCAGGGCACGGTGGCACGGGCTCTCTGGAGTTGTTTAAGAAGGCAAAGGGACTGGTCAGTGAACTCCGAGAGTCGACTGTGGGGATTTCTCCCAGGTGGGGGTGTGTCTGGGGCAGAGTCCCTGCTGGTAGAGCGTCCTCAGGCCTGAGTGGAACCTGCCTGTTTCCCCACAGACACCTCTGGCTTGTCCTCCCTGGTCTTGGGTACTGTAAGGGACTGGAACTGGCCACCCCAAGATATGTCTGTTTGGCATGAGGATTATTTGGGGCTGGTTACTTTTAAAAACGGCACACAGGAAAGGAACTCTGAAAAGTAGTAGAATTTCCATACCCTTTATTAAGAGACATTTACATTGTAAGAGAAATCTCCATCTGTAAAGGTCTCCCTCTCTGTACCAGGAAGAAGGGGGGATGACCTTATCTCTAGAAACTCTCATCAGTGCGGAAGGCAAGCACTTAAATCCGCCTAATAACCTGACTCTTGCTTACTGTGCCTTTCTGGTAATCTCCCATCACTGACTCCCCTGACCCCCAACATCCTCCTTTGTCTTTACCTGAGGCTGGTATTTAAGGTGGTGGCTTCCACCATTTTGGTGAGTTGCTCAGTTTGCCTGAGCCTCTCCCATGAACACATGTTATAAAGCTTTGTTTCATTTTCTCCTGTTATTCTGTCTCATGTGGATTTAATTCACTTTCCAGCCAGAAGGACCCAGAGTGGGTAGAGGAAATGCCTTCCTCCCCTACAGTACCTAAGGCTGGCCATGGCCTGACCACAGCTGAGCACCCCTATCCATGTCAGACACTTGCTGAACATCAGTAGGTAACAGCTGGCTTGTCACCTGCACGGCTGATCACCTCTTGTTGCAGAGCTGGATCATCACGCGTCATCTGTGTGAAGGTAATGAAAGTCCCTCTCGGAGCAGGAGGTGGAGCTGGATGTGAGGCATTTGGTAGGGAATGGGAGAGAGCAGCACAGAATCACGAATACTCTGCTAACGTGATCTGCAGCCCTTCCTAGCCAAATCCCGGGCCGCACGGGCCGCACGGGCCACTCCACGCCACACTGGTGAAGTTCACCCTCTGAAATCCAATTTCTATTCCATCCCGCCCCCCACTCTCCTTCTTTTAGGCCTTAATTTTATGAGCAATTGCTTTGAAAAAGAGGCGTGAGCTCCAGATTACCGAGAGGCCGAGCAATTCCTAAGAGTTCTTTCCAGAGAGTTCTTCCCGGCAGATAGCTTTTGATCCCCGTGTCGTTACTACCCTCCCTCCCGGCTGGCTGGCTTCTTCTCTTCACCCTCAACTACAGAGAGCGCTCCATCCCGCCAACACAATCTCAGAAGGAGATCCACGCTCCTGCCTGCGAACTGGGAGTCCTGCCTCTCCTTCCAACCTCCTCCCCAGCGCCTCACCCGCCCCCTTCCCACGCTCCAGTTCCACTGGCCTGCCTGTGCTTTGGGGTTTTAGCTTTAACGAGGCACCCCAGATAGGCAAACACTTGCACACAGTTAGTGGATATACCTTGGAATTTGGACATACGCCAACGCCCAGGATATCATCACCCAAACCAAGGTGCCACGCATATCCACCACCTCCAAAATGTCCCTTTGTTCTTTTTCTTGTAGTTTAGTTTTTGGTTTTTTGGTAAGAACAGTTAACATGGGATCTATCTTCTTAACATATTTTAAAGGGCACGATACCGTGTTGCTGACTGCAGGCATCATGCTGGAGAGCAGACCTCTGGGACTCGTCATCTTGCAGAAACTTCATGTCCCATGAGCCACATCTCCCCACCTCCCCTCCCCTCAGCCCCTGGCAACCACCACTCTACACTCTTCTGCTAGGAGTTTGATGACTTTAGATCCAGGATGTAACTGAGATCCTACGGTATTTATCCTTCTGAGCCTGGCTGACTTCACTTAGCATAACATCCTTCAGGTTCATCCATGTTGTCACAAATGGCAGGATTTCCTTTTCTTTTTAAGGCTCAATAGCATTTCATTGTATGTATATACCGTATTTTCTTCATCCATGCGTCTGTCGGTGGCCTTGGCTGTCGTTTCCTTGGCTGTTGTGAATAATGCTGAATAGTGGACGTGGGGGTGCAGACACTTTTGGAGGAACCTCCATACTGTCTGCACCAATTTACATTCCCACCAACATGCACAAGGGCTCCCTTTTCTCCACACCCTCGCTAGCATGTACCTTTTGGATTCTGGTAATAGCCATTCTAACAGGTGTGAGGCAATATCTCACTGTGGTTTTGATTTGCATTTCCCTGATAATTAGTGATGTTGAGCACCTTTCCACGTGCCTGGTGACCATCTGTATGTCTGCTTTGGAAAAACATCTATTCAGGTCCTTTGCCCCTTTTCCTTCCGTGTTCACAAGCCCCACTCTCTCTGTCCCAGGGCCTTAGCACATGATGTCACCTCTTTCTGGAACATTCTTCCCTGGATCTTCCCATGACTTCTCATCTTTCGAGACCCAGCTCAACTGTCACTCTTCATCACCCCTTCTAGAACCCCCAAGTATTTCCTGTTGCATTATCGTGCTTTATTCTTCAGGACACTTATCAAAGTAGCTGGAATCTTCTTTCTCATGTATCTATGGAGGGCCTGTTGCTGCCCCCGGAAAGGAAGCCCCAAGTGATCACAGACAAGCTTGTCTTGTTCACTCTTGTTTCCACACACCTAGAAGATAAGTGCTTATTAATATTTGTCTTGCTAACAAATAGACTTTTCTAAAAATGGCAGCTTCCTTTGCCTATCTCGTTTCCTGCCTCTCTCTCTTCACGGTCATCCTTTAAGATGAATGGTCTAAGCCAGCACAATCCAAGGTGCCTGGCAATCTCCCGAGGCTCTTACTGAAATGCAGATCCTGAGCCACCAGTCTCGGGCGGGCAGTGAGGCTCTGCATTTCAGGGAGTTCCCCTGGTGAACCAGCCGCAGCACGTGACTCCATTTGCATTTCAACCAGCTCCCCAGATGCTCCTTCTGCAGGTCATGGACTGAGAATCCCTGGTGTCACCCTTTCCCCGCCCTTCCTCACCCCCGCTCCTGTGCACCCCCATTCCTCCCTACCCTACCCCTGCCCCATTTAAACAAGCGGAGCCCACCAGGGCCCACCTGAGGTGGTGCACCCAGGCATGGCTGAATCCCAGTGCTTTGCTCACCTCTCCTTCTTCTCCCTTTTCGCAAGGTTGTTACAAGACCCTCCTTGGAAACCCATGGCCTGCTGAGACTGCAGCAGCTATGTCCCACCTTACTGACAGAAAACCTCATCCTCCTCCTGTCCCCAGACCAGGGTTTGGGAGTCTTCCTTTCTCTTCCCTCTCTCTCTCTTCCATAGCAGCATCTTCAGCTCTAACCCTTGGTGAAGACATTCAGAGACACTTACCCACAGCACCTGCTTCTCCTGGGTCCCATCCTGACTCCGGGACACTTCCACTCATTGGCCCACTCCCTTCTCCACCAGCACCACTGTCAACTCCCACTCCTATTCTAAACTTGAAAAAAAAAGAGGAAGGAAGAGAAAGAGAAGAGAGAGGAAGGGAGAAACAGAGGGGGAAGGAAGGAAGGAAGAGGGAGGGGAGGAAGAGAGGGAGGAAGGGAGGGAGGAAGGGAGGAAGGGAGGAAGGGAGGGAGGAAGGGAGGGAGGGAGGAAGGGAGGGAGGGAGGGAGGGAGGAAGGGAGAGAGGAAGGGAGGGAGGGAGGAAGAGAGGGGAGGAAGGAAGGGAGGGAGGGAGGAGGAAGAAGGAAAGAGGGAGGGAGGGAGGAGGAAGAAGGAAAGAGGGAGGGAAGGAGGGAGGGAGGAAGGGAGAGAGGAAGGGAGGGAGGGAGGGAGGAAGATAGGGGAGGAAGGAAGGGAGGGAGGGAGGAGGAAGAAGGAGGGAGGGAGGGAGGGAGGCAGGGAGGGAGGAGGAAGAAGGAAAGAGGGAGAGAAGGAGGGAGGGAGGGAATCTTGGGTTGCTTCATTTGACTTCTCTTTCTTTTCTGTGTTCAATGGTTCCAGAATTGTCAACTTCGGGGCCTGGGCGTGGGCTACCAAGCCATGTTCTGGAATCTCCTGTTTGCTAGTTGAGCCATAATAAAGTGCCCTGGTGGAAGTCACTTCTACCAGCTCATTCACTGAGTTCCCAACACCAGACCAGCCTCTGGTCTCTGATCAGAACATTTTCCTATGTAGCTTCTCTTTTATAAGAATAGGATAAATACCGTCCTCTTTTATTTCTAACAGCTAAACTTGCTGCCTCTTATTTAAAAAAAATTTTTTTAGTAGGCAATGACTTTGCTTTTTTTGAGAGAAATGCTCCTTATGTAAATGTAAATCTAATGAATAAGCAAATAAACATCTCCCATAAAGCTTTTACTGTTTTGATGCAAAACACAAATCAATTCCTGTGCCTTTTGGGTTTGATGGAAGTGCGGCTGGAAGGAAATGAAAAGGCAGCTACTTTTTTGAAAGGAGTCGGTTCTCCTTCTCGCCCCCTCCCTCCCTCTTTCACTCATTTCCATAATGAATCCAAGCTCACCTCTAAATGTCGTCAGAAAGAGATTTGCTTGTTCCCTTTCTGTCCTAAGCTGACCACGATACTGGATGAGTCCAGAGATGCACCACTTCCCCCCTGAGGTGGAAGGAACGCACTATGAGGGCTCGGTGCTCCTGTGCACAGAGGCTGTGCATGATTAATGCCCCGGCTCAGTGATTGCATTGGGAAGAAGGCTGTGCCCAGGACATTACTCAGATTTATTGTTAGTAATACAGTAGAATCTACATAATCGCTGTTCCCTTAATAAACAGCATGTCTGCCTAACTGGGACAATGGCCAGGGAACCTTTTGGGTGCTTCGCACCAGCTCATTTTAATGAGTCCAACACCTTTCTCTAGGAGTGGCCGGCAACCTGCTTCTTGCACCCTCACTTCGGGTGTAGCCCAAAACCTTCATCACACAGCTCTCCCATCTCTGCCTAAGCGACAACAGCAGCTAGAAATGCATATTACTCTGATCCAGGAGCTTTTATAAACGTGGCCTCGTGTCAGCACCACAGCAGCCTTGGCGGGCTGACACAAGCACCCCGCCCATTTTGTCCACGATAAACAGAGCCCGGGAGGAAGTTAAGTGCGGCCTGAATGTCCCATGGTTGGAAGCAACAGATGGAGGATTTCCAGAGGGTCTGCCTGTTTCACGGCTTGCCCTCCCCCATCCCGACGTGCCAGATCATTAGGATTCCAGGCACCCTCTCCCCACGGCCTCTCCAGAACAAGGGGAGTGCACTGCAGAGCAAAGAGCCTTTCTCCATTTGTCCATCGGCCCAATAAAAGGGGGGGGGGGAGGTGTAACGAATGAGCTGTCAAGTGTTGGGTGTGATTTTTATTTTTTAAGGCAAATGCAAAACAGATCAAAACACCCTTTATTCTACCACGTTTCCCCAAAGAAACTACCTTAGTTTGAAGGTGGAAAGCAATGTTCAAAGACTTTACCCATTTTCTAGAAAGATAAGTGCTGTGTTTAATACATAACAGAATCCATCGCTGCCAGAGGGAGGCCGCGGCAGGACCGCGTGAGAGCATGCGGATGGATTAGCAGAAAGAGAAAAGCCAAGCATCGGGGAGCAGCCCCAGGAAACAGCGACCCGAGATTCTGAGCCCAGAGTGCCCTCCATCCCTGATTCATGCAGTTGCCGGCATTGGGGTCTCTGGGGACACAGATGGGCACTGGAAGACATTTCTCTCGACTTGACTCAGTTATACACACGCTCATAGTGCGCCTACTGTGTGCTGGAAAATGAGCTAAATACTAGATAGGCTCCTTAAGGGAACAGAACAGGGGCTCTGATCCCTTAGACCAGGAAGGAAAGCAAGTATAGCTGTCTAAATTGACCCCAGGACACCGGCATGTCAGCATCGCCTCTGTCAATGGGACAGTTGGAATTGGCGTCTGGAAAGAACGCAGTTTGGAAGGTGGTGGTTTGGAAGGCAGATGTGCAAGATGGATGTGTGTGTGTGTGTGTGTGCACGAGTGCGTGTGTAAGCACCATGCTCTGTCACCTGGCAGTGGCAGAGAAGGGGACCAGCCCGTCTGTCCTCTCAGGAGCACATTTTCTGGTGTCCTCTAGCCCAGCACAGCTAACGAAGTCAGGGACCAGGCGCTTCTCAGACCTTCGCAGTCTCGCAAACCTCTCAGCCGCCCTCGCAAGTCAGTAATGCACAGCTCCTAACTCAGATTGCGGAGGAGGGTCTGCCCACCTCCTTTCCTCCCGGGGCTAATTCTTGCGGGCTGAGTGGCTCTGGACACCTCAGGCTCTGCGTGCCGGATTCTCCTCTCCAAGCTCCGAGCTCTACCCCAGACCTGCTGAGGGATGCTCCCTGACCTTGGGTAGGCCCTGATCACTCCAGGTTCCAGCTCCCTCCCTGAAAAATGAGTGAAAGGCCCCTTTTGTCCTCCAGGCAGTGTCTTGAGATTCACTGATGGAAATGAAGAGTTGGGTCAAAATTAGATGGTGTTTGGCCATAGGCCATGGGAAGATTTGCCAAAAGGAGCAGATGATGGTGCCATTTTTAAAATGTATAATTCTAATCCACACTTGAGGATGTCAGAGCACTCCACAGCCCTCCTGGCTCACTCTCCACCAACCCTTAGCTGCTCCCGGAGGTCACCCCTGGCTGGATGAAGGGACTGCACGGCTCAGGACAGGGAGGCCGGTGGGAATGGAGGCGTCCATGTGAACCGCTGGGCTAGCTTTCTGTGGTTGCTGTAACAGCACCAAGGATGCGGCAGCTTCTACAACAGACATTTGTTTTCTCAGAGTCCTGGCCATGCGAAGTCTGAGATCAAGGTGTTGGCAGGGTTGGTTCCTCCTGAAGCCTCGCTCCTTGGCTTAGGGACAACCGTCTTCAAGAGTCACGTCTGCCTTCTGAGCATCCTCTGCACACCTTCGTCCCCTGCTGGGGTGGAAGTCCAAGCGAGGCTGTGATGGCGGGGCCCGCCCTGGTCACCAGCCTGCGTTCTGCACACAGAGCTTGGTGAGGACACACGGGACGGGGGCCTGCTTTCCGAGAGCCGGGAGCTCGCGCACCTGCTGCCCCCCGGGAACAAAGCGGCCGTCAGCCAACCAGCAGTGCCAGCCACCCTTGCACTCCATGGCCCTTCTCCAGGCGCCGCTCGGCTAGTCTCAATGTGTTGTAGATGAAGTGCAAAGGGACTGCGAGGAAGGAAAGAGCTTCCCTTTAAGGAGGGCCTCTCACCACTAGGAGGGACACAATAATAAAAAGTTCAGAAAATGACACCTGTTGGTGAAGCTGTGGAGAAACTGAAACCCTCACACACTGAAAACGTTGGTTGTTCCTGAAAAAGTTAAACAGAATTACCATAGGACCCAGAAATTCCACTCCGAGGCAGAGACTCAAGACGTGAAAACACATCTTCAAACAGAAGCTCATGCACACTGTTCACGGCAGCACTATTCACAATAGCGAAAATGTGGAAACAACCCAAACGTCCACCAGTGCACGAGGGAAGAACCAAAATGCGGCGGATCCATCCAATGGGCTGTCGCAGGGCCCTAAGAAGGAACGGAGTGCTGGCACACGCTGCTACAGGAACACATCCCGCTGCGTGGAAGAAGCCGGTCACAGAAGGCCACGGAGTGTGTCATTCTATTTACCCAAAATGTCCAGAACGGACAAATTCAGACAGACAGAAAGATTCATTGTAGCAGGAGCTGGGGCGGAGGAGAATGGGGAGTGACTGCCGATGGGTACAGCTGTTCTTTGTGGGGTGATGGAAATGTTCTGGAGTCGGATTGTGGTGATGATTGCACAACCTTGTGAATGTACTAAAAACCAGTGAATTGTGCACTTAAAGACAGTTAAAATGGTAAACGTTATGTTGTGTGAATTTTACTTCCAAAAACACATTATATCTTTGACAGATTATGGAAAGAAATTTCAGAAGGAAAACAAACAAAGATCTCTGGTGTGTTCCCGCAGCTCTTTCCTGACTCTGCCCCATAATGGGAACTGTATTGGTGCTGGGTATTCTGCCCTGTGCTGGGTACTCTGTCTTGTACTGAGTACTCTGTCCTGTGCCAAGTACTCTAGCCTGTGCTGAGTATTCTGCCTGTGCTGGGTACTCTTCCTGTGCCTTGTACTCATCCTGCGCTGAGTATTCTGCCCTGTGCTGAGTACTCTGTCCTGTGCTAGGTACTCTGCCTATGCTGGGGACTGTTCCTATGCTGAGTACTCTGCCCTATGCTGGGTATTCCATGTTGTGCTTAGTACTCTGTCCTGTGCTGGGTACTCTGCCTGTGCTGGGGACTCTGCCCCATTGTGGGTACTCTGTCCTGTGCTGATTACTTGCTCTATGCTGGGTACCCTGCCCTATGCTGGGTACTCTGCCCTATGCTGGGTACTCTGCCTGTGCTGGGAATTGGAGAGCTTGTTTATGGCTCCCTCCTAGCAGTAAGCTCCCTGAGGAAGGACTTACAATGGGTGCACTTTTGTGTCCCCCACAGAACCTAGCACACCTGTCTGCAGAGTAAGAGCTCACAGGCTGTTGGTGGAATGACCTTGAATGCATAGAGATCCCAGAATAATGACACATGGGGTGAGTGAGGGTCACCCTAGAAGACAATGCCTAGGGGCTTTGGGGAAACACACCACCTCATCATAAAGATGGGTCTTCTAAGGCAAAACCTTGGCAAACAAGACACTATAAGGCAAAGTGCAGCTGGAGAGGGTCAGTCAATGAATCTAGACTCATGCCCAGGTCGGGTCTGTGGGCAAAGTGCAGAGATTCAGGGGAAACCAAACAGCAGTCCCCTCGCCCTAACCTCACCTGTCGTCTGTCCCTCCTCTCCTGCCACTTGTAAGTGACGGCCAGTGGGAGAGACGGAGGACTTACTGTAGAACCCGAGGATGCCCACTATGCCCTTGAGAAAGGCAGGGGAGCTTCGAGCTGGGAGGTGGGTTGTTGATCGGCACACGAGACTCAGTCTTAGAGCTCTAGAAAGTTAATTAGTTTTCTCTCCCTTTTAAGTGGACTGAGAAGCTGGCTGCGGTCCACGTGGAATATTGTCCACAACATTCCTGTATACATCGGGCCTAATTTAATTTTGAAATTACATTTGAAAAAAGTGTGAAAATACCAATTGCATGGCGTAATTCAGAAAGCCCATTATCTGCGGGTTGCCTGCCAATACAGGGATCTGGCTGTGAAGACTCCATATCATGCGGCTCCAAACGAGAGTGCATCCTTTAAGCTCCCCGCCCCTCGGTCACGGCGGTTAATAGAAAGAACGTGCCCACGGAAAGATTCTGGGCAGCAATTTGTCTGGGCCCCCAGGAGATGAATCCTCTGAGGAAGTCAGTTCAAAATTAGAATCCAGGATGCTGGGACTTGATTCTTGGTCCAGGAGACACTCTGCCCACCAGCACTCACCGTGTGCACGTATCCCCCAACCACGGTTGGGAAAGAGTCAGGAATAATGTGCGGATGGAATGAGGTGACGCCCCAGAGTCATTATTTTCTCCTTCTAGAATTTATTGCAAACGAGTTGTCAGGCTTTGGGAAGCTTAAATTTTGCACCATCAACCTTCCGCGTAAAATATTAGGAAGAAATGGTTTATATCCTCTCATCAGACTCTTTGAGGGTTGTAATTTTCCTGATGCCAATTAGAATTGGACAAATCAAGCTGCTGAGACACCCACTGACCCCAGACCCCCCTGAATCTCCAGCCGAGTCCCAAACGCTTTCACGATGGCTGATGAAATCCAATTAAATGGACGTTTTTATCTGTATATTGCCAAGATTTGATTAGAACTATCTTCCTCTATCAAAAGAAAAATATAGACATATACGTCTATTTAAGCAAATGCAAGACTGCCCACGGAATTCTAAGTATATTCAGAAATCATAGCCAGCCACTAAAATGCGATGTGATGCAAATTAATTTACTGAACAGAAATATTCCAATAAAGCTGGCTATAAACTGAGCATCTGTATTTAAAAATCATATTTTCTCACTCACCTATGTGTCGAAAATCAGAATTTGTTTTTTCAAGGGAAAATAGCATCTCCAGCAGGCCTGGCTGACCAGGTCCTCTCACCAACTCCATCACACTTCAGCATCCTTGTCCCTGGGGCATCTCCCTATTTCCCTCTCTTTACTCGCTCTTCAGTCCTTCCCCAGCAAGTAATGAGCACCTACCGTGTGCCAGGCACTGTCCTAGCGACATAGTGTGGGAAATCCAGACAAAACTCCCTGCCCTCCCAAGCTTACATTCCAATGGGAAAGATGGACATAGTAAGCAAGGTAAGGACACAGACATACAGGAGGTTAAATAGTGATGTTAAATAGCACTAAGGAGAAAACCAAAGCAGGCAAGTGTTGGAAACTGGAAGCTTGCCCGTGTGTATGCCATGTCGAGGGAGGCTGTGCTGCTGGAGAAAATATCTGGAAGATGAACGTCCCCCGCCAAGACCCTGAGGCTCAGGAAGGAGCTTGGAGGCTGGAGTGGAAGGAGGCACGAGGAGAGGTACAGGAGCGGAGATGAAAGAGGGAACGGGGTCCTGCTGCCTGGCCCTCCTGAGTCGTGGCGAGCACTGGCTTTGATGGTGAGCTGGAGCCCTTGGGACCGCGTGATTCCTTTACTTTTCAAGAGATGGCTCTGTTGTCCCCCACGCAGCTGGTAATTGGCGTCACAAACAATTTCCCTGCTACTGACATGCCGCAGATTCCTTGCTCCTCGTGCACGGAGGAGGCTCAGTTTCCAACCCCCCTGTGTTTTAGGAGCCTCCCCCATCTTTGTCTCTTGGGCATTTACAGCAGGACCCAGAGGAAGCACTTCTGCTGGTGGTTTCTGCAAAAGCATGCCTCCTCCACCGGGGTCTCTGCTGAAACTCGGGGTTCTGAGCACACACATTTCTCCTTTACTGACCCCTCAAATCTGAGGATCTGAATGTTGTGGTTTTTGTGGCAGACGGAAGACAGCAGATAAAATAGATAAAACCTGAAGCAATGTATGAACTGTTCAACCAGGAAAAGAGACACCGCCCTGTGACTCACTTTTCAGGAAACAAAGAAGACCCGAGCTGGAGTTTGCCGCCCCGCAGCCATTGCTCTGAGGAAGGGCGCAGAGAAGGATGCTTCGGTGGGCTGGGTCTGACGTATCACGTCTTTCCCGGGGAAGACGACTTCCGTCAGTGGGAAGAACCTGCAGGAGGGGATAGGAACATCTTTGTGGTCCTGCCACGGCTGCCCATCGTAAAGGCAGAAGGCAGGGCAGCTCAGGTCCTGAAAAGCCTCTTGTGTCATCTGTCAAGTGATCTAACATTGGGGCCACCTGGGAGAGTTCTCGTGGAGGCTGACGCAAGTGCGCAACTCAGCGCGTCACCTGCTCCTCTCCATGTGGTCCCCACAGCTACGTGTCCCGTGTCCCAGCTGGCTGCCTGTGGGCAGCACTCGGGGGCGATGCCTCCAGAGGTAGACGTGGATCCGTACCTGGTTCCGTGAGCTGCTCAGATTAGATTTCTGCATTGAGGAGCAACATCGGACCCCAAACCCACCTCCATTCTCCTGGAGGAAAAATGAGCATAAGGAGCCTTTTAGGGGCTGACCTGGGTCCCCCAAATTTATGTATTCAAGTCCTGACCCCCAGGAGCTCAGAATGTGACAGATCTGGAGGTGGACATTTAAAGAGGTGACTAAGGTAAAATCAGGTCATTGGAGTGGCCCTCATCCAATCTGTCTTTGTCCTTATAAGAAGAGGAGATGAGGACACAGACAGACCGTGTGAGGACACAGGGAGAAGATAGCCGTCTGCGCGCCAAGGAGAGAGGCCTCAGGAGGAACCAGCCCTGCTGACACCTTGATCTTGGACTTCCAGCCTCCAGGACCGAGAGAGTAGATTTCTGTTGTTGAAGCTGTGGTGCTTTGTGATGGCAGACCCAGGACACTAATGCAGGGCCCATTTCCTCTACAGGAAAGCACAGCTGTGGGTGGCATCTGGGAAGAGTGCATGTGGGTGGCGGTCTTCTCTCCTTCTGCCCACTTTCTCTGGTGAGGAACTGTCTCAGCAGAATGAGAAGGAAGGCAACTCCTGGATCCCACCCTCAGTGTTTGCACTGGAAGTTGGAGGAAGGCTTCTCATTTCACATCGCATGTGTATCTTCATCAGACTGTGTTGAAGCCGTAAGCGCGGGGCCTCACTCAGCAATGAGTCCTGCCAGGTCAGCACAGTCTTCCGAGCAGGGAAAAGTTTCAAGTGACTCCTGAGCAGAGTAATTTCATTTGCCACAAACTGAAGTTGAAAGTAAATTGCACTGAGTTAATATTGATTCAAATTAAGCCATTTATCTCTTTATACATTTCAGCTCCACATCAAATACAATCATTGCTTAAGCAACCCCACGGAAAACAAAATTATAAGTTAAATTACATCTTGTGGTGGTTTCCCTGTTCTGGGGAAAAAACACACACAGACCCACAATCCAAAGTTTACAGCTGAATGAAAACAGAGGTGACGGGAAAGCCCACTGGCCCCAGTCAGAGAAGAGAGTTGCAAGACGGCTGAATTCTTTCACCTTAAGACAGAATGCTTTCCTGAGCTGCTCTGAGAACGGCTCCCCGGTTCCGGGAGGCTGCAGGAGCTGCGTGTTGTCTCCCAGACGCAGGCAGGAGGAGGCTGAGTGTAGACCATCGGAGGACCTGTCTCCGAGGGGCTGAGACTCTGCTTAGCAATGAGCAAGGAGAGCAGCCCATCCCCCCGTTCTATGTGCTGGTTCCAATTTACTTCTCCATCCCTCTCTGGGGACCGGGACTTAGAAGGGGAAAACAGCTCTGTTGGGGATGAGGGAGCCCCGAGGCCAAAGCCACCGGCGTGAGGCAAGTCACAAAGCTTGTTTCCAGTGCTTGGCGCCATAAACGCGTGCATGCGCACACACACAGACGCCTGGCCTCTGCTGTTCTGAGGCCTGGGACAACACTAATCAGCAGGGGATGGTGGTGGCCAATGAAGATTGTCCCTGCCGTCCAAAGCCTGCCACTGACGTCACCACCTCCTCCTCGCTTGTGAGCAAGCGGAGGGAGCAGCTGGGACTGACGGCGGGTAAACGTTAGGGACATTTTTGAGTGACAGCCTTCCAGTGCTGAAAAAATTAAATGTCTGACCCTCCCTGGGGTCACGGCCTCTCTTCGTTTGTCCCCTTGCTTCAGAACCCCAGCCCGTGAGCCTCCGTCCTGGCTGCCCTGGGCTGGAACCCCGGAACCACCCTCTGTCTCAGCGTGTTCGGGCTGCCACAACAGAATACCAGACACGGGGGCTTATCAACAGCAGATACTCGTTTCCCACAGTTCCGGAGGCTGGAAGTCCAAGATCTAGGTGCCCCCAGGTTTGGCGTCTGCTGAGGACCAGCTTCCTGGTTTGCAAAGGGATGTCTTCTTGCCACGTCCTCCCCTGGCAGAAGGGCTGGAGGAGCTCTCTGTGGTCTCCTTTATAAGGGCACTGATCCATTCAGGAGGCTCCTCCCTCACGAACGCCCCGCCTCCAAACACTATCACCTTGAGGGGTCAGGACTCCATATATGAACTTGGGGGGACACAAACGTTCAGTCCATGCCAGGTGGAATGGGGAGGTTCTGTGACTCTACCGACACCCACCGAGCTGGGACCCCGTCTCCAGCTACATGAATCAACTTCCCATCAGAACAAGGATCCTGTGGTGAAAAGGGGTAACTCTTTCCTCTTCATAAGATGGATGTCTAAGGTTACTACATTTGCTTTGAAGGAACAGATCAGAGGAAAAGCCCACCCACACTCTGAATGGACGGACAGGAGCAAACAAGGTTTCCACCCCATCCTGTAGCCAGCAGGGCTGGATGGACAGAGGACTGGACTCGTGGAACAAAGCTGGGTTTTTCCTGAGTGGCATCATGGAGGGGTTCAAAGAAAACCCATCACATCAATCCTTTGCTCCTCTGCCTTTCTTGGGCACTGAAATGCCACAGTTAGAGGCTATTTCCCCTTGGGTACACCTGGCTCTCTTTTGTTAGTTTGGGATTTTTTTTGTTGGCTTTTATTTTTAAAATGTAATGTAGTTTTACCAACAGCAATAAGAGAGAAATTCACCAGAAATCAAATGCAAATGACTTGGCTGAATTTATTTTTCTCCAACAAGAGACTCAGGGAGAGGAGTTCTGGACCCCTGAGAAGAAGGTTCTGGAAGGGTTGAGGAGGTGGTGTTGAGCGTAAAGATGAAGGCAACGGAGACGAACCTTCAGAGTTGTCCCTGACAGCGGCCTGGGAGGCAGTGAGTAAATGCCCTTCTCTTTCCAGACCGGCCTTTCGATCTCCTAACACATTTCAGAGACCTTTTCTTTGGGTGTTTGGTGTCGTCACCCTTGGGTTTGTTGACACAGGCAAGATGCATATAGCACAGTAGGTGCAGAATGAGCAAATGGAGCTCTCCTCCTCTCCTCTTTGCCTCCTTTGGAAGGGCCCTGTAATAGTGTCCTAGTGCTGCTGTCACAAAACACCGAAGACTCAGTGCCGTAGACAACAGATAGGTGTCCTCTCACACTCCTGGAGGCTAGAAGGCTGAGATCAAGGAGTGTGCAGGGTTGGTCTCTTCTGAGTTCTCTCTCCTTGGTGTGTAGACGGCCGTCTCCTCTCCGTGTCATCTCATGGTGGTCCCTCTGAGTGTATCCTTGTCCTGATGTCTTTTCCTTATAAAGACACCAGTGAGATTGGATTGGGGTCCACCCTGTTGACCTTCTTTTACCTTATGTACCTCTTTAGAGACTCCATCTCAAACAGTAACGCTCTGAGACCCTGGGGTTAGACTCCAGGATACTAATTTTAAGGGGGACACAATTCAGGCCGTAACAAGCCTCTTACTGTGGCATTTCCTCTGTATGGATGGTTATTTCATGGCCTGACATCTTGCCCAGTGATGACTAGGTGGAATGTAGATCAACATTTTTCAACATTTCTTACCTCATGACGTAACCATGGGGAACTTCTGGCAGAAATCTTGGCTGCATCATCATGAATTAGCTCAAACAGAGCCATGCTACCCACTCCGCATCCATCTCCACACCATCGCTGAACTCAGGCGAAAACTCACGGTGGATCAAAAAACGGAACGTGAAAACTTTACGGATCGTCTAACCCTGGGCTGGCAAGCAGGTTTCATTTCCACACCAAATGTGTTCTCCCTGCTTAGAGAGACACGAGGATGAGTACTGTGATGAGTAGTTATGTCTGCCAGGGGCACAGGATGGGAATGGCAGCACATATGTCTTAGAGCTCGCGGCCCTGGCCTCATACAACTCTCCGGTAGAAACCACGGCCAGAGTGGGGAACGAACCACACAGCCCCATTTGACTTAGAGACAACATTTTAAGCCCAAGTTCTTAATGAATAATTCAATGTCCCTCCTATTATAGTCACATGTTGGCTTTTGGTGATTAAAACATAAAAATCAAGGCTGTTCATTGATATTTTCTGGAAATCATGAGTAAAGAAAATTGTTCCCGGATTTGGGGATTGTCT
This sequence comes from Equus quagga, assembly GCF_021613505.1. Lineage (NCBI taxonomy): Eukaryota > Metazoa > Chordata > Mammalia > Perissodactyla > Equidae > Equus > Equus quagga. The sequence continues at coordinate 45,502,256 of NC_060271.1, forward strand.
GGCTGACCTCATAGGAATTTAAATCTTCGTTGTGTTGGGCAGTAGGCTAGACCGCAGGGTCAGGACGGTGCGTAAGACGTGATCGAGCCCACTCTTTAAGGGAATAATGACAAGGGAATATGTTGTCATAGAGTTAAATGCAAAATGTCTTTCTGGGAGCTGGTGAGTCAGAGAAACAGCACAGTGGAAAGTTTGGGCTGGCTCTTGAGGGATGAGGGGAAATCTTTTGGCCAAATTAGGGGGAGGAGAGGATTCAAGACAAGAGACAACAGAGCAGTGACTCTGGCGGGAAAGGTTAGGGCGTGTGTGGAAAACAGGGGCAGCAGCCAAGACCGCTCCGCAGGAAAAGGGAGGGTGCTGGAGACCCTGGTCACGCCGGGCTTCACTGTTTCTGCAGCCGCGCTTTAAGCTGTGCCCTGCTGTCCCCAACAGGAAATCTAGGCTCCCTCCGAAGTCCGCTCTGCTCTCTGGCTTGTCTAGCTATTTACGCTGTAACCACATTAGGACTAAGTCTGCAGCACTTCCCTCCAGAGCAAAGGTCCCCGAGACCACCCCAGGTTCAATGACTTTCGAGAAGGACTCACAGAATTCGACACAGCCGCCATGCTCCTGGTCATGGTTTATCACAGTGAAAGGGTGCAGACTAAAAGCAGCGAGGAGAAAGGGAACGGGGTGAGTCCAAGAGAAGCGAGGCTCGAGCTTCGAGCTTCCTCTCCCAGGGGAATCATGAGGACAGCGTTTCATCCTCCCAGCAATGACGTACCCCGACCAGAAGAAGCGTTGCCGACCAGGGAAGCTCACGGAGCCTTGGTGTCAGGGTTTCTTTGGGGGCTCTGTTACATAGGCGATGGGTGTCCACATAGCTGGCCTGAACTGCTAAGTGTCCAGGCCCCAGGGGCCCAGCTGACACTGGTGGTGCAGGGCCTCACCACAAATCACACTGGCCTGGCCTGGGGCCCCAGGTGAACAGACACTCTTATCAGGCAGGATGTCCCAGGGGCTCAGAGATTTCTCCCAAGAGCTGTCAAGTGCCGAAATGTGAGCACCGCAGGTCTGCAGAGTTGACCCTTCACTGCCTGTCACTCACTGCCTCTCGCCCCGCCCACCCCTGCTTTGTCTTCTCCCACCTCCCGGCAGCTCTCCTGCCTTCGCCCTTCCACAAGGTGTCTAGCCCCCTGAGGTCACTCCGTCTCTCCTGGCCCCGCCTAATCCTGTTATCCCACCCAGTCAGGCCTCACTGCCTCCCAGATCCAAACTTCTCTTCTCCTGAACTTGAAAGAAACCCACTTGTTTAACTAATTCTCAGAAAGGTGTGTGAGACAGAGCCTGGAAAACCTTCCGGGGCATTTCATGTGGAACATTTTAATTGCGGCTAATTCCAAAGTTTCTCCCTTGCTGTGATTTTCAGAGGCATGGCCAAGAGGAGAAGAATTTCAAATAATACATGGGGCGTTCTGCAGGGTTGGGGAGCCGCTGTGCTCTGCCAGTCACCCCTCCAGACGACTCCCACGCTCCTCAGCCCAGCTTGCGTGGTTCCCCTGAATCAGCCACTGGCCGTCTCTACAACCTCACGTCTTGGAGTCAGGACGCCAGACCCTCAGGAGCGTCCATGGGGCGTGGGATCCTCACACCTTTGCATTTCACGGTGGAAGTCTCTTTCCTCCTTTCTCCCCCCAGCCTTGTCTCCAGGCTCAGCTCTGGCTCAGTTCTCTCAGAAACACTTCCTGGTTCCTTCCTTTCTCTTTCCCCCTCACGGCCCCTGCAAGTCTCTGGCCCCAGATAACTCTGACCTCACTTACCTCTTTGCATTTGTCCCAAAATGTCCACTATCTATGTCCAAGTGGGAGTGGCCCCGCCGCCCGTACACATGTGTCCCACTGAGAACGTGCAAAAAAAGTCACATCAGCCAGAAATTTTTTATTACTTATAATATTACAAAAAGTAAATATTTACTTTTTCTGGATGAGGATGAACTAATGAAATCCTACTTATTAAATTACTTAAACATCCATATGTAGAGTTAAACAATGTATTAATCAGAATCATTGCTTTTTACCCTGCCCCGATTTCATCAGGCCATCTTACTCAGATGCTGCGTGTGGCATCTTTGGGGTGAAGCCATTGCTTCCTGCCTGGCTAGTTGAGTGGAGGAGCCTTGGGAATTACGATCTGAGTCTATCATTGGAAATCTCACTATCACCGTCACCATCACCAAGTGTTGAATTCTTCTGCCTCTTTCTTTTTTACCAACTGATTCCTCTGTTCGGGCTCTGGAAGCATCTGAGACCAGCACTGATTGAGGTCACTCTGGCTGGTATGTCTTCCTTGTCTAGCACTTTGTGGTTCAAACTAAAGAAATCATGGGAGTTGCCTGTGACTCGAGGATCTTTGTGAGAACCTGGGTACAGGGCAGCTCTCTCCTTAATAAGAGAAAATTTCCTGGTGGTCTGTCTGTTGGCATGACCCCCACCCCCTCCAGACTGGAAGTCCTGGCTCACGAAGATTGTCCTAATTCTGAAGATAGTGCCTGGTGTGGGTGGACTAAAGGGTTAATTGGCTAATTAATCCATTCATGGGGTCAATCATTTAAGGCAATTTGATCTTCCTGGAGCCCAATGCCCCAGCGCAATCGGACAGTGGTAAGGGGATAGAGTCCTCAGGCCACTTCTGGGCTGTCTCCTGCTGTCTGCCCAGGCCAGACCTTGTTTACCACCTGGGACATCTGTGTGACGGGCGCCCCTCCCCCAGCTCCAAAGCCTTCTGAAAGCAGGTAAACCAAGTGATTTCAACTTTCTGGGGCAGAGCTCAGGGACCGAGCCCCCCTCCCCAGTGCCTGCACACATCCCAAATTAGATACAACGGAAGTGTACCCCGAGCCGCAGCCCCAGGAAGTAACCCAGGCTGGTGACGGCGTGGTTAACAGAAGCCAGAGCCGGGGTGCAGCCTGTCCTCCTCAGAGAGCGGCAGGGTGATTAATGGCTTTTGGAAAATGAATGCTGGAAAAGCAGCCCAATGCCATCAGCCTTTATCTTGGATAACGTCTCTCCTGCAAACCGCGTCCTAAAATGTTTTCTGGGTTACAGTAATGGGGTTCCTGAGAAGCCGCGGGCACGCCTGAGTGGCGGTCAGAGCTGTGCTGGGAAGGGCAGCTGGAGCTGTGTGGTTCAGGGCAGTGGAGCATCCCAAGCTGGGAGCAGAGGGGGCACACAGCCCTGGGCTGCGGGGTTGGTTCTGGAAAGACTTTCCTTCCTCGGCATTGACCTGCGGGATGAGGAGCAGGTGGCAGCCAGGTTCAGGGGAGCTGAGAAGAAAGGAAACTGGTGACTTCTCAGAAGAGAAAAAATGCCAAATATGTCACCTGACTTCTCTGGGTCAGGCACAAGGGACAGTATGTACTGTGCCTTTTTTTCATATAATTATCCAAGCAACCCAGAGAGACCCGATTGTCACAGAGCAGTGACGTCTCCTGCCAAGGCCATTCTGCCCCCGTGACGTCTGAGAAGCAGAGAAACCAGACAAAGTGTCTTGGGCTGACAGTCCTCCCCTTGCTCCAGCCCCGGCTATTTCCGGGACTGCATCTTATCAAAAGCTGGGGTGTGAGTTCCCTGTGGCTCTAACAGATTACCCCAAACGGTGGTTTTAAGCAACACACATTTCTTCCCTGACGGCTCTGGAGGTCATAAAGCCAGAGTTAGTTTCTCGGGGCCAAAATCAAGGTGTCAGCAGGGCCACGCTCCCCCCCCGCGGCTCCAGGGGGGTCTGTTCCCTGCCTTTTCCAGCTCCTGGGGCTGCGTTCTGTGCCTGTTGCCTCATCCTCCATCTTGCTCCTCACGTTGCCTCTGCTGCTACAGTCAATTCTTCCTCTTACAAGGACCACCCCCTTACAGGCACCTTCTGATGACCTGTAGGGCCCACCCAGATAACCCAGGATCATTTCCCCATTTCTAGATCCCTAACTTAGTCACATCTGTGAAATTCCTTTTGCCACACAAGGTGATGCTCACAGATTCCCGGCATTCAGATGTGGGTGCCTTTGGGCAGGATTCCTCAGCCTCCCACAACAATCCCACAGTCCTTTGCTACAAACCATTGCTCTCCATCCTCCAGAGAGATCCCAGTCGTCCCCCTCTCCCAGTCTCTCTCCAGCACCATCCATCCCCATATCTTGGGGCATAGGACGGCCACAATGAATTCAGATTTTGCCTGTCACTTCTCCTCAGTAAAAGAACTATAAAAGTACAGTGAGTTCTGCCATAATGCAATGTACGTACCTCTAAAAGTCAAGCAACCTGATAAACACGGTAGCACCCTGGTAGCCCTGTTAAATGGCTGGGAGATGCACAGTTAACACAATAAATGTGGCTCCTCGCCTTGCAGTTTGCTTGTGAACATGGGTGTTGGAAGAGTTGCAGCTCGCGTTATTGCAGGGGTGGAGAAAGGTCCTCTAAAATCAGATGGGATGTCCTGACACCTGGCGTGGATGAGCCTGGATCCTAGCACACGTGGTGCACAGACGCAGCAGGTAGCTGTTTGAAGTGTGTGCGTGTCAGGGTGTCTTAAGCAGCTCCACGCACTGAGTGTAGCTCTCTGCGTTCACCTATATTCACATGCCTTTTCCGCCTTCCTCTGTTTCTTCCAGACAAAATCGCACATAAGCAAACTTGAAATTCAGAACTGCATCATGCTCAGATTGATCCCTGACATATCAACCACGTTGGAACAAATTTGCATTTGCAAAGCCAGCGTTATACAAAATTGAGGGTAGAAGGGACAGCAGTGGGGCCATGTCCCTTTCTCTGGAAGTCCCCTGGAGCTCAGGGTAGCTGGAGGGGAGCGGGCTCTGTGCGAGCTGGGGGTGGGGGGTGGCGTGTGCACGCACACACGTGCACACACACCCGCGCGAGGTGCTCAGAGCCGCCACTGTTCCTCTCCCAGTCACACCTCCCAAGGCCTCCCCAGCTGACCGCTACCCTTCCTGTACTGTTATTCATTCTGTCTGCTTATAAAGTTTCCTCCGCTTCTTGACATGCCCTGCGGGGATGAGGCCCTCGACTTTTCTGGATAATATGAGCCCGTTCTAAGGACCCAGGCAGTGAAAATTGCAGACAGAGTCAGAAATACAGCCAAAGAAGAGTGGGGCATGGCCAGATCCGGAGGCCGGGGGATTAAAATGACCAACGTGTCAGGCACGAAATAGTAGGTCTGATATCGACCGAGCATCGAGAATAGGGCCCCTTATATCACCACAGGAAATGGCAATTTTATGCCAACGCGGAGCAGTGTGTCTTGAGGTAATGGCAGGTATAATTCATGTCATTTGCTCTGCCCCAGACCTGCTTGCAAAGAGAGTTTCAGCCTGAGCTCAGGTCTCCTGGCTTCTAGGTTTTAAAGCCAGACCTTTAAAAATATATATTTGAAAGAATGCTAAATATTTGCCTTGCTCTAAGGGGGATTAAGTGCTGGTGAAAACAGCCAGATGGATGGTCCCTGGAGACAGAAGTTGCCCTCCTTATGCCCAGGTGAGTCAGCCTGGACTCGACCCCTGCTTCACACTCCTCACACACACGCACATGCACACGCCCACCTCTTTTTTGTTCTCATTCTTCATTGCCAAGTTTTGTTCTTTCAGGTCTGCTCACTGGGCAGGTGCCAGCAAACGCCTAGGGCGGGCCCACCGGGCAGAAGCAGGAGGCCGGCAGATCTGGGAGGCCGTCACTGGTGTGCACCTTCTCCCCAGCCGGGGCTCCATGCCTGGGGGGGAAGACCTGGCTCCCAGAATAGAAGTGGAAGGTGCTCCCAAAGGAAATCCCAGAGGCAGGGCTTGGCAAAGTGGTCTAAGAAAGAAGACAGCCAACGATCCAAGTTACTTTAGAATGCTCTAAAATAATACACATTTTTCTGTATTGCCCTCATTTTCTGCCATGAAATCATGTTACAAAGACATGAAAACAAAGAAGTGAATTTTTAAAATATGACCCCAAAACCCACCAAACAGAAATAATCACTGTTGACAATTTGATGCATTTGGTTTCGCTCCCTTTTCCAAATACATACACACCTGTGTCGCTCCCGTATATTCACACGCAAGACAAACACCCCTCCTTCCGACCACCAGCACACCATAAATGGTTTTGTTCTCAGCTCTTCCCACTTAATATGATGTTATGTACATTTCCCACAAATTGGAAACATGCTGAAGTCTATTTTTACACCTAGGATTTTTCATTAATATCATACGGCAGCCATTTTCCCACTGATTAAATCCTTTTCAAACCGTCATTTAAACGTGGACATTCCCTAATTTTTTTAATTGTTCTTCTATCATTGATACATAGGTGATTAGCAGTTTCTTTTCTCTCCTGATGAACGCCGCTCTGAGACCCCAACTGAGCAAGTCTGTGCACAGATGTGGTTGTTGCCTTAGGATAAATTCTCAGCAGCAGTTTGCCAGAGGAGCGCTTTATGCTAAACGGTCTTCTCGAAAGGTTGCACCAATTTCTATCCCATCCATAGGGCCTGGCACTCATATTTCAGCCCGCCTCTACAGCACTCAGTATTATTTTCCTTTTTCCTTTGATTTGTTTTGCCAATTTTTTTTCCGCTGTTTTTAAGGTACACTTTTTGGTGAGGAAGAGTGGCCCTGAGGTAACATCTGTTGCCAATCTTCCTTTTTCTTTTTTTCTCCCCAAAGCCCCAGTACATAGTGGTATATCCCAGGTGTAAGTCCTTCTGGTTCTCCTACGTAGGACGCCACCACAGCATGGCTTGATGAGTGGTGTGTAGGTCTGTGCCCAGGATCTGAACTAGAGAATCCCGGGCTGCCAAAGTGGAGCATGTGAACTTAACCACTATGCCACTAGGCCTGCCCCTGTTCTTGCCAATTCAACAAGTGAAAATAGTTGCTTCTATTTTGTTTACATCATTGCAGACTTCCAGGAGTTACTGGGACTCTGTGACAGCCCCTTTGCTTTTTGCTGTGGTTTCACCACTGCCCTTCATCTCCCCTCCTAGTAGCTGGGGTGACAAGGCGTGCTGGGTGCTCTCAGATGGTGCTGAGTCGGGTCACGCTGAGCACCTCCACATTTTAATTCTGCTGTGAGGTCTCTTGACTCCATTTTCTGCTCTCCAGCTGAGTCACCGGTGCCTTCTGGGATCAAGCCACCATTGTCTTTCACCTGGACCTTTGCAATACCTCCTCATGAGGCGCCCACGCCTGTGCTGGCTCTCAGCATAGCTTTCTCCTCCTGCCACACAGTTCATCTGTTTAAAGCACAAATCTGAGTGCATTTATGGTGCTGCAACTGGTAATGCTTCCTTTGCTCTTGTGATAAAGTTGAATCTTCACACGGCCTCATGGTCCTGCATGATCAGGGGCCCCTCCATCCTCACCTCCTTCCCCCACCCCTCCATCCTCACCTCTGATCTGGCACTGCCTCCAGCAGACGTACATTTTCACTTTACTCCCCACTAAATCCCCAGAGTTCAGCATGGTGCCTGGTAGGTGCTTATTAACTGTTGGTGAGTTGAATAAATGAATGTATAAATGAATTTCTGGTACTGAAAACACAGTTGCAATGTCCATAGCTACCATGAGTAGGAACCGTCTGTTATGGGTTGAACTGTTTCTCCCCAGAAGATATGTTGTATTCCTAACCCCCAGGACCTCAGAATGTGATCTTAGGAAATAGGGTCCTTGCAGATGTAACAAGATGAGATGAAGTCATACTGGAGTAGGGTAGACCCCTGATATGATATGACCGATGTCCTCATAAGAAGAGAAACAGACACACAGAGGGAAGAGGCCATGTGATGACGGAGGCAGAGGTTGGGGTGATGCATCTACAAGCCAAGGACTGCCAAAGATTGCTGGCAGCCACTAGAAGCTGGGAGAGAGGCCCCTCCGAGCTTCCAGAAGGAGCCAGCCCTGCTGACACCTTCAGTTTGGACTTCAGGCGTCTTGAATAAGGAAGGAATAAATTTTGTTGTTGTAAGCCGCTCAGTTTGTGGTTATTTGTTACAGCAGCCACAAGAATCTCGTTCGCCATCACCCCTTAAAAGGCCACATATGAATCTTTGGAACGGCAGGAAGGCCATGGCCTGTCCTTAAGGATCCCGCCAGGGGCTGTGCTGGGAGGGGGAGGCCACAATACCGGGGCAGATGGGCCCATCTCTGGAGCTTGTTCAACGAGAAGACAGAAATGAAAAACACACGCGGTCACTAGGGGTGGGTTGACCCCGGTCACTGGGGGCCCAGGGCCACCTCCTTCTAGAATGCCAAAGGGTCTGTCTGCAGTCTCCAGGGACACTGGGGCCTCCAGCCTGCGAGACAAGGGCTGTTTGTTCCCATCTTGAGTTTTCCAGCTTGCCCTCGGTCATGCGGCCGGCTCTGCGGTGAAAGGAAGAAGGCTTGTTGCATAGTCTGCCCAGAACCTGCTGCCCAGGGTGAAGAGCAGGTGAGCCCCCGATCTGTGCCTCATGCATATGTATTGATGGACGTTAAAAGAGGCCCACTGCAGAAATGCATATTTAGCTGCTTCACACAATGTTTTATTGCCCATGTAGGTCCTTTTGTAATATCCTCTGGAAATTCACATTAAAGGAGATTTCATACCCAAATGACTGACCTGGCAAGCCCTGATGATCCCTGTCTGCGACGAGGTTTTATTTAATAACAAAGTGTCTTATTTAAAGTTGTGCCTATTGATGAGATTGCCCACGGAGGCGCTAAGGTTTCTAGAATGCAATGTCATATGTATTATTGGCCGAATCAACCACTAGGCCTCTGTCAGGCCAATTTCCTTTTATGTTCCAGGCGCTTAAAAACCCTTAGAAGATTCTTGTGTATTTTTTAGCAAAAGCGTGTAGCAGATTTTTTCCTCTTTTGAAAAGCAGAAAGGCAATGCAAATCATCTCCTAAAGCAGCCCCTCAAGCCTCAAGTGGCAACAATGCACGTTTAGGGAGAAAGGCACGCTCTGGTCGCTCAGTACAAGACTGTGTGTGAGTGGGGAGCACGGGCGGGAGCCCGCGGAGGTTGGTGTCCACCCAGAAGTCGAGTGTCACTGGGCGTGGGGAACCTCCACACATCTGGGGTCAGGAGGAGGAGAGGAGAGGAGAGGAACAAAGCTTCTCTTACAATGTGGAAGGAAGAAACATGAGGAGTGAAAAAGTTTCTAAAACACTTCCCCATGCTCTGCCCACAAAACTGGGGTGCTATGGACTCAATTGTGTCTCCCGAATACATATGGTAACTTACAACTTACTTCATATGTTGACCAGTATGACTGTGTTTGGAGATGGGGCCTCTAAGGAAGCAATTAAGATAAACTGAGGTCATAAGCCTGGGGCCCCAGTCCAACAGGATCAGTGTCCTTATGAGAAAAGACACCAGAGATCTCTCTCTCTCTCTCTCTCTGCTGCGTGAGGACACAGTGAGAAGGCAGCTGTCTGCCAGCCAGGCAGAGGGTCCTCGCCAGGAAAGGAATCTGCCTCCAGGACTGTGAGAAATCTATGTCTGCCGTATAAGCCGCCTGGTCAGTGACATTCTGTTACCGCTGCTCCAGCTGACTGAGACACTGGGTCAGGTCCACAGCTCCCTGGAGCCCGCCTAGCTGGGCACTGCTTTAATGCTGACCGATACGGCATCCGTGGCCATCCTTGAGCTCGGGGACCTCACCTGCCTGGATCCCGCCACAAACAGAGGCCCCCGGGAGAGGCAGACGGTGGGCAGGACTTGTATGGTCCAGCCCAGCATGGCGCATCCTGGTACCTTCACCTGCACACATTTCCTCCCTGCTTGATGGAATACAAGAGGGACCTGCATCTTGCAGATGCCCTTTCATCCCTCTAAGAAGAGTTTATTTAAGCCCAGTGAGTCAGAAAGTCAACAAGGAAGGATACAGAGCTGAAAAGGGCATGAGGCCGCCGGCCCTCCGACATTTCATCACGTGTATAATTAGCAGGAAAGCGCCGCCCTGGGCTTAGGCGTGGGCTGCTCCCGAACAGTTAATAGCATCTCTGATGTACCCTCTGTGCTCCTTTGGCTACGGTTTAAAAATGCAAAATGTGTTCAACGAGAATGACCCCCTTGACCTACTCGCCAGAAAGAAATGAGAACAAAGTAATTGCAATCAAAACTCCTGCTATGGCACGGTCTCGACTTGTCCTCAGCCAGATCTTTGAGCCCTTGTGTGCTCGGAGCCTTAAAGACCGTGGGGGCGGGAACCCACGTGGGCCGGGCAGCATCCCACTGGCTGGGATGGAGCCCACGGCGTGGGTGTGGTTCAGAGCTTTACCTGCAGGGAAGACAGTGGTGGCATCTGTCATGCCATCTTAATACTGAGACCAGGCCACAGTGTTGAGAAGAGCTGACTCTGAATGAGGGAGTCTGTGATCTAATAAAACAAACATTTCATCTTTGTCCTTGGTTCCTGGCAAGAGCTTCAGAAACACTGGTAATGCCCTAAGTGACAGGAGTTTCTTTGTTATGCTAATGAGGCGACTCCCAGTGGGCCCCTAGATAGTTTCCGATTAGGCACCAGAGACACCAACCGTGTGACTGGGGGGTGGGTGATGTGAGCCTGATGGACCCCCAGGAGGGGAGGGGGCCTCCATGGAGATGGAGTTCCGTCACGTGGCCAGAGATTTCATCAGTCGTGTCGACGTCATGAAACGTCAGTCAAACCTCTGGACACTGAGACTTGGTGGAACTTCCGAGTTGGGGACACATCAACTGTGTGCACCAACCTGGGATGCGCCAGGAGGGTGACACACCTGGATTCCCTGGGGAGAGGGCTCGGATGCTCTGAGCTCCCTCCCAGGCCCCATGCTGTGGATTTCTTCACTGTGTCGTTCCCGCACGTATGCTCTGTAATAAAAGCGCAGCCCCGAGCTTTCCTGAGCGCTGGGACTCACTCTAGTGGATTGTCAGATCTGGGGAGGAGGTCTCGATAACCCCCCGATTTACAGCCAGCTGGTCAGAAGTACAGGCAGCCCGGGGACTCCACTGGCAGCTGCATCCGAAGTGAGGACCGTCTTGAGGAAGACGGAGCCCCTAATCTGTGGATGATAGCAGGGGTGATTTGAGTCAGAGTTGTTCTGCGGTCCACCAGTTGGGGTGGAAACAGAACGCACTCCGAGAACAAAGGACGAAAGCAAGGTCTGGGGGCATAAACGCAGCTGACAGGCTTTACTAATTTTAGCGGCTGCTGCTATTTCCACGTGGGCATCTGCATTCTGCAGAGAGGGTGGAGTTACCTCTGCCATTTTGGATGTCAGGTGTCATCATCGTGTTCTCCCGTTGCTGTCCTATTGCAGAGCAAGAAAGTCCTCCAGCCATTGTCGCAAAGAAATAGTTCTGGAAAACCAGCTGTTGGGGCAAAGACAGACCATCTCTGTGTCCCCCAGCTGGTGGTACCCGTGGAGCCGGCCTTGAAGGCTAAAACCCTCAGTGACATTTGTTCCTGGGAATTTCGGAGTCCAGACAATAAGTGCTTGTCTGAGGATTGCTTATAGGATTTCAAAGAAGAAAATACACACACACACACACACACACACACACTGCACAGGAGCAGGGCAGTGCTCAGAGCTGGGCCTCCCGCCTCCATGAAGCCCAACGGGAAAGAAGAGGAGGGCCTCACCCCTGACAGCCGCTTGAGGATGCACAGGATGGTGGGCAAGATTTTGACTTTGTGGCCAGTCAGCTTTGAATCTGAGCTCCTCCCTCTACTTGCTAAATTTGGCCACGCTTTCCAACCGTGGAAGGGCCACAGCGTGCCCATCATTATTATGGGGTCAGTAACAATGCATCCTAGCAGGCAGTGCTGTTTCCAGGATTGGATGAGATGCATAAGAAACTTCCTCGAACCCGGCCCGATGTATAACAAGCACTCACTAAACACGTTACTTCTTTTGTCTTCGTATTTAAATCAGGAAGGCCAGAAGGCAGTCCAACCCTGAATGTCAGCCTTCAGCAACAGAAATTGTAACTGAAATACAGAATTCTTCGGGAGAGAATAGAGTGCCCAAGGAACGGGCCAGCCAGCTCCCGCACGAGCTCACAGTGCCAGCAGGAGGCGCCGAGGGCATCCATCAATTTTATTCCCCTTCCCAATTCTTGCATGGGCCCTCCCCCCAACGCACCCGCCATCCGAGCTGCAAGGCATTATTTACAGGCTCAATAAAATCAGCAGAAGCGCCTCTGTGGCAACAGGTGCAGACTTCGCCAGCTTCCCCGGGCCGCGCCCCGTCCCCTCGTTTATGGGGCCTCAAAGCACAGGCAGCCTCCTCGCTTGACTTTCTCCTGCTGGGCAAAGACTCAGTCTCTGTACACGAGCCTTTCTGGATGATTCCCGAAACGGGGTTCAGGGCGTCCAATGAGCGAGTTCCTACGGCCGATTTCACTGTCGTGGCAGGCAACATCTAATTCTTTACTACACCAATAAATTCTGCGTCCGATTTATCTTCTATCAGGCCAACATTAATATTAAAATCCTCCATGAATCATAAATCTGTCATCCATCAGGAAAAGCAGTGCCAGGAAATCAAAAAAGCCCTCATTAACAAAGGCGGAATTAATCCTCTGAGGACCCTTCTCGATGGCCAAACAGATCATTCACAGTCTGATCACTGTCCTAACGGGCCGCGTGGTGGCAGTGGGTCAGTGTTCTGAATCTAAATTGGCCAGCGATGGACTAGTCATCACCATCTGGGGCGCATGGGGTGACCGAGGCTCAAATGATCAACGCAGGAAGACGAGTGAGGAGGCACGGGAGAGCCGGCCAGCCAGAAGGGGCCCGTCTCCCGCGGCTGAGGCTTGACCGGGCTCTCTGCGTGGGACCCCACAGCCCTGCAGCTCAGAGTGGCGAGCCCAAAGGGGAGGTCCTGTCTTTGATGATTCCCCCAGAGCACACGCACCAGTTTCTCGGAGGCAGTTTGCGTGACGGCAGATCTTCTCACGGCTTTACAGAATGAGGCCAAGACACCCAGGCTGGCTGTGGGGAGGGGGTGACAGATTCCCTGGAGGGGACTGCCCCTGGCTTACCTGTGGGGCTCAACAGTGAAGTCAAAAGGCAGCTTCCAAGCGGAGAGCGGCAACCACATTCTCAGGACCCCTCGGATCATCAGCCGAGATTTAGGACTCCTCCCAGGGCAGCCCTGCGTGTCAGGCAAGAGCAGCTCGTTCCCGTGGGAAGGGAGCCATGTTCCTGTCTCGGGAGTCTCATCTGTTTCCAAGACCAGCTTACAAGGGTCTAGGAAGTCCGCTTCCCTCCTTTACTTTTCAAAACAAATAAATGTTTATAATAAAAATCTCAGCAGCTACATTTACATGAACGGAAGCAACTATGTCACACATGATCACAGAACCCTGAAGAAGACATTGTTAACATTCAGGGAGAAGCCATTCCAGACGTTTTCCGTGTGTACATTTTACGTTTGTATATACAAGTGTCACAACGTACAAACCCACAGTGTATCATACCACCTGTGATATTTTGTTGTCTTCCTTTCAAAAATGTAATATATAATGAATGTCTAGCCATGCTAACAAATATCCTTTTCCCCTGCAGCTTTATTGAGACATAACTGACATATGACATCGCATAAGGTTAAGCTGTAGGATGTGATGATTTGATACACGTGTATATACCAAAATGCTTACCACAAGGTCACTCCATCCCATCATATCATTACTTTTTTTTATTGCGGTGAGAACGTTTAAGATCTACTCTCTTAGCAACTTTCAAGTGTATGACACAGTGCTGTTAACGAAGTCGCCGTGCTGCACAGGAGGTCCCCAGAACTTGTTAATCATGTAACTGGAAGCTATACCCTTTGACCAACATCGTCCCATTATCCCCACCCCCTGGCCCTGGGAATTTGCCATTCTACTCTCTGTTTCCATGAGTTTGGGATTTTTAGATTCCACATACAGGTGAGATCATACAATATTTGTCTGCCTTTGTCTGGCTTATTTCACTCAGCACAAAGTCCTCAAAGTCCATCCATGTTGTTGCAAATGGCTGGATTTCCTTCTTTTTCATGGCTGAATAAGATTCCATCGTGTATGTGTGTATGCATACCGCATTTTCCTTATCCATTCATCTATCGATGGACACTTAGGTGTTCCCATGTCTTGGCTATTGTGAATAATGCTGCAATGAACATGGGGGTGCAGGTACCTCCTTGAGATCCTGATTTCTTTCCTTCAAATCTATAACCAGAAGTGCGATGGCTGGACCTATTCCCCGTTTTGGGAGAATTGAGGGCGGTGAGGAAGATCGGCCCTGAGCTAACATTCACTGCCAGTCTTTCTTTTTGCTTGAGGAAGATTGTCTCTGAGCTAACATCTGAGCCAATCTTCCTCTACTTCATGTGGGACACCACCACGACTTGATGGGCAGTGTGTGGCTCCACATCCAGGATCTGAACCTGCGAACCCTGGGCGGCCAAAGCAGAGCATGTGCGAACATAACCACTATGCCACAGGGCTGGCCCTCTTCTGTCCCTTTTTAACACGGATTCTTAACCCGGGGGGGGCCTCCATGAATGCCCACGGTGGTTAGCACAGCGTTCTGGGAGGAGGATTTCCATCTTTCAGTTACCGTTGAGACTTGAGGTATATGCAGCTGCCAGAAGTGAAGTGGGAGGCCGCTCACTCACAGCTCAAATGTAAAGGAGGAATTGCTGAAGGCCAACCAGGGCCCAAACCAGAAAGGAAATTCGTGGATCAGAAATGACAAATGAACTCAGAGGGAGCAATGAGAGAGCGTGAGCCAAAGGCCTCGCAGGGGACTCGGAACCAGGGTCTGAGGCCCGAGCATTTGACGTCCACAGAGAGTGTCTAAGTCCTTGAGTTGTGGGGACGTGCAAGGGGGCTCCCGTATTAAGCATGGAGTCATGCAGGCTACCAGCCCTGGGAAGGAATAAGGAAGGAGCTGTGACTTTGACAGAAATTGGAAAAGCTGTCACCAGAAAGCTGAGAACCCCAGACTGCGGTCATATGGGGCGTGGCCTTTGTTGCAGGAACCCAGATCGGGAAACTAATAGAACTTTCTGTCTGGAAGTGAGCAAGTAAGGGGTTTGTTCATGTCACACAGCCAGCGATCCAGGAGTGGCAGCCACGCTGGGTCATCTGGGGCCGCGCAGGATGGAGGCGGCCCTGCTCAGAGACCTCTCCTCACTCCAGGTCTGGGTCACATGGCTAGTGCCAGCCCCGTGGCCGTCTGGGAATGAGCATTTTTACCAGAGTCGACGGCCAATCCACCCAAACCAAGGTTCTGCCTGCAAGGAAGATGGCGAGAGGGGATGCAGAGGGGAGCCCAGCCTGCCCATGAGACTCCAGAGGGAACATCCCTCCTGAAAAGGAACATTTGGTCCAAGACCAGAGCCCACGACCCAGCAACAACAGGATCAGCACCTCAGGAAGGGGAGGTAATGCAAGGGGAAAGAGGTTTCAGGACATTAACTTATATCTCCAGAACATATAAGAAGGAGGGGGGGCCCAAGAAAGTGTGCAAAAGACAACAGCAGTCTGATTTGTCACGACTAGATGTTACTCCTGGAAGGGACACTAGGAGACCAGGCACAGCTGACAGCTTGAGCGAGCAGGAAGATCAGAGGAGACAGCAGAGAAGGCGGCGCAGAGAGAGAGCCACAGAAGCCGCTAAGACGCGGGGAGCACGGTATGAGAAACTCCCGCATGCGTCTAGATACATGCGAAGGCGAGAAAACACTTGAAGAAAAAAATGGCTGCCAGTTTTTCAAAAGTGAAGAAAAATGGGAGTACTCGGATTTAAGAAACCCCAACAGTCTCACGCAAAATAAATAAAACAAATCCACGCAGGGACATGGTATAGAAAAACAACCAAAACTTATCAACCAAGAGAAAATCATAAAATCCTCAGAACTCCACAGACGGAGAGAAAATCTTAAACTCTCGAGATGATAAGAAACAGAAAAATAACAAAAGAACAACATAACATGGAGAGCAGAAACCTCATTAGCAGCATAAATGATGGAATTCAGTAGAATAAGCTTGTAGAACTGAAGGAAATAATTCTTAATCTAGAAGTCCTGTATCCGGTCATCTACCCTTCAGACAATTTCAGATGCAGACTGAAAGGGTTTACTGTTCATTGTTTGCTCTTCAGCAATGCTTTTTGAAAGAGGTGTTAAAGGATACACTTCCACAAGTAGGAAATCAGACCCAAAAGGAACAAGTAAGGATGCAAGAAAACCTCCGAAAAATTAAGAAAGTCATGAACACATCAATAACTCTGAATAAACTCTGAATAAAATATCCTAAAAAAGTGACTAGAGGATTTAAGAATAAGACAATACTGAACTACTAGCCAACAAAAACATGAAGTTGGAAATGGAGAGAGTTTGGAGTTGAAGTTTTCCAACTTCCAGTGACACATGGAAGTGCTGTTTAATATTATTAGGCTTTGTTAATAGACATATTAAAGTTTAAAGTTAGTAACTACTAAACAAAAAGTTGAAAGAAGAAACTGTGAGTACAAAACCAATGGAGAGGCGAAAAAAGAGAAATAAAGAAAACTATATTTACCCACTAGGAGATTTGAAAGGAAATTATCCTTCTACAGTATCTCAATGTTGTATAGACATCCATAAAATGTGTTAGACAGGTTTTTGTTGTTTTGTATTTTTTTAACAAATCCCCTGTTTTTAATAATTTGTCCCAAATTCCTGGCCCACTCCTACCCCTTGAAATGATTCTAAAGTGGGAGAGTGTGAGAAGCCCTTTGTGGTCCGAGGCCAACAACGTCAGCCTTCATTAATCCCCCTCTCCCCCACATCAAGGGCCCCCAAGCCAGGCCGACGGCCCTGACCGCCGTGTCACCCCTGAGGCTTGGCTCCTTGACCCACTATCCACTCGGCCTCAGATTTTATTGATGACTGAAAGAATTCTTGGTTTAGTGAAGTGCCTCCTATGTGCCAGCTCTGCTCACTTGTCCACTTGTCCAGGGCGAACCCACCAGCAGGAGCACATCTCCCTTTCAAAGAATAAACGGGGCTCGAAAAGGCCTTGGGTTGACAGGATGACACAGCTGTAGGTAGCGATGGGGCGTGCTCTCTCCCAGGCCTTTGGACCAGGTCTGTTTCTTTCTTTCCATTGCAGCGCAGCTAATTAGACATACAAAACCCGGGGTGGCTCCTCTCTGCAAAGGGACAGTGGCGCCTGCTGGGGTCCAGCAGTGAGGGAGGTCCCCAGCACGTCTGCGGAGCAGGGCAGGTGCTGCAGGGAATTCTCAGGACTGCCGCACAGACTCCTTTCCCGTGCCTCCGGAGATGCCTGTCGCAGGCGGGCTAAGTTGACCCAGAAAATTCCCCTGGATGCTGACAGACGCAGAAGGGAGGGCCTTGAAGCAAGAGCCACACAGATAATAACACCTCTACTTGGAACGTGGGCCTGAGCGGAGCCAGGGGGGCCGGGGGAAGGGATGCGCTGAGTAATCACAAAGCGTTACTCCTGGTGGCCCAGGTGTGCAGTCACACAGGACGGGCATCCACGGCATCAGAGCCCCTGGAGAGGCGGGCACTGCAGAGACGATTGCTGTTGTCGGCCGCTCTGAAGAACTGGACTCGTTGTTTGTGAATGTCCATGATCTGGAGGAATGAACCTGTCAGAGAGGAAACTGATTGCCGCTGGCTTCTTCAGGGTCCACCGGCAGCAGCTGCAGAGTCAGACCAGGGCTCACTGAGGAGCCTGGTGATGACATCTGGGCATCTGCAGCTGCCTGGGGGTGGTCGGGCACCCTGGACCCTCCAAAGTGAGCAGAGCCCATCACTTCTGTAAACCTGCTCCCTTCCTCGCCCTCTAAGGGGTTTTAGTTTCAGACTGAGAGGTGGGAGTGACAGCCCTTCTGAGGAGTAGGGAGGAGGCTGGTGTGGCTGAAGTCAGGCAGCAAGGGGACGGCAGATGAGGCAACGGCAGCAGGGGCCAGACCAGGCTGGGCCTTGAGAGGCATTTAAGAAGCTCTGGGAAGTCAGAGTCGAGGTCACACTGCTATGACGCATCCTTTCTCCGCTGCATGAGTCCGTGAGCTTCTTGAGGATGGAGTTGAGAACTCCTTCATCCTGACATCCCCACAACCACCCACCAGCCCAGGAAGGTGGAGGGAGGAGGTGAGCTGGTGGATGAGTGGGTTGCCCCTGCAGAGCCGACTGGTCACTGGAGCCACCCTGACCGCAGGGGCTCGGAGTCTGGCATGCGCCTCAGCTTCACTGGATTGCTGGGAGCTGGCAGGGTCCCCGGACAGCAGGAGCCCTTGATGGACGGAACCTAGGCCACACACAGGACCTGCGTTCCCTCTCCCCGAGGGCCAGAGAGCCGAGAGGGACATCTCCATTCACCTTCCCTGTATTCTGGTGCACGTGGTCACAACGTAGAGGCGGAGGGAGGAGGGAGCTCTCAGAAGGCTGCAGAGCTAGAGACTTCTTTGAACCCCCAGGTGACTTGAGTCTCCCACAAGGCCTCGGCTCAGATCCTCCAGACCCTGGAAAAGTTCTGAGCTTTAGTTTCGATTTCAAGGTTGTCAAACCCACTTTTTAAAATCCAGGATCATTGCGAATACATGGATAATTAAACATATCTAGAAACATAACTCAGATTCCTCATTTACTTCCACATCAGAGGAGAAGAGATGCACAGTGCGGGGCGGGCAGGAAGAGGTGGCGTTAAATATCACATTTCTCCCTGCCCCTGTTCTGAACCATTTGAGAAATGAAATAAACGGTTAAGAAGTGATGTTAGGATTCAGGTGGAGCCCACGTTGGAGAATGTCACTTCCACTTGTCACCATGGAAGGAAATGTTGGCGAGAAGACATTTCTCTGTCAGCAACCCCTCCATGCACCATGGAAGGAAAAGCACGGGAGAGGGACTCTTGTCCCCCTCAACCCGACCCCCAACCTCCAAAGCTGACATGGCCACTGCAGGCCACGTTGTACCACTTCCCTCAGCCAGGAAATGGGGTCTTGGGGTCCTAGGGGAGTTCAAGTTTCTCTCTCTGCCTTCCATTGTCACAGCGAAGCACACTTCCTGGAGGATGCCCGTGAGATGGGATGGCCTGTGGTCCTCATCAAACATGCAGCCCTCTGGGCATCACCTGTGTGCCGCTCCAGCAGGGCTCATGGAGATGGGTCGGGAGCCTGCACCAGCAGTGCCCCAAGTCACGCCTGCACCAGGACACCTTTGGAACTCCTTAGACAGAGGGAGGTGACGCATTCCATTTCTCTGGAATGTTCCATGGTGGAAGCTTCGTGAGGGTGGGGGCTCGCCCTGTGTCCTCAACACGTCCGGAGGATGGAGGACAGTGCTGTGCCCAGGCCAGGCTCTGCGCGCATCTAATGCATAGACAGATGTGCATCTTTCAGCCTCTCTGTTCTGTGGTTTGCAAAACAGGCTCAGCATCCTCCGCAGGCAGTCTCAGCTAGATGTCACCACACAGGGAAGGCAGGGTGGCAGAGAGCTTTGAAAACCGTCCGAAGTGAGGAGCTGAAAGCACAAATGATCATTACTGCTGTCACTACCGCTAATGCTTTCACTGGGGATGCCAGGGGTCCTGGACAGAGAACAGAACTCAGAGGGGTGATTAGCTAAATTTAGCCCGGGACACAAAAGTCTTCGGCTTTGAGCTTCGCCTTGCTTTGACAAATGATGAGCTTGAAACTGCTGCCCATCCTTTGATTCCATTCCCTCGGTGCCCCAAGGAGCCAGGGGAGAGTTACTTTGAGACAAGGATCTTCACTGTTTGCACAGCACACATTTCCATGAGGCTGCAAGAGCATGCTTTATTAAATTTCCTTTGAAATATAATGCTTTGATTTAAGGGCAAGGATGTTTTCTATGCCTTAAAAATGCCACACAAGTTAGGACCAGAGCAGAAAGTTCTTGCAAGAAAAGAACCAGGCAAGACCCACCTGCCTCCTCCCCATTCCTAGACTCAGAACCTATACTTTGAAAACCTGCAGAGACCAGAAGACACTCGCTGTGTTGGTCAGAAGGGCTGCATTACAACCCACCACAGATGGGGTGCTTACAAACAGAAACTTACTCTCACCGTCCTGGAGGCCGGAAGTCCAGGATCAAGGTGTCAGCAGGGCTGGTGTCTCCTGAGGCCTCTCCTTGGCGTGTACGCGGCCGTCTTCTCCCTGTATCCTCACATGGTCCCTTTATGCGTGTCTGTGTCCTCATCTCCTCTTCTTACAAGGACACAGTCAGATGGGTTTAGGGCCCACCCTAATGACTTTGTTTTACCTTAATCACCTCTGTAAAGACCTTATCTCCAAATGCAGTCACATCCTGAGGTCCTGGGGGTCAGACTTTAGCAGGTGAATTTGGGGGGCACAATTCCGCCCACAGCCCCCAATGTCTTGGACCAGAATCCGTCCTTGGCCAGCAGTGTGGGTACAGCTGACCCCAGTCCTGGGTCTGAGGAATCACCTATCTGACTCTGAGCGTTGATGCCTGATCAACAACATGGCGCACTCCTCCGCTGGCCTGAGTCTCTGTTCGTTTGGACTTCCCACGTTGTTTTAGATGTTGAACTTCTTCCCGCCGCAGCGGAAGAATTACTGTTCTCCTGGGTGTGGGTGACTAACCTGAGATGAGAGCCTGGACGGGAAGGCCTTCCCCGCACGGGTCCAGCACCTCCTTAAGTCTGTGTGGTGGCCACAGCTTTGGAGTCGGAAGGGCGTAGAGTGGGGAGGGGAAAACCCCCACCAAAAAAGCCCATTCAAGAACAAAGGCAAGTAAGTCCTAGGTCACTAGCAGAGGAAAATACCTCCATAGGACCCAGGCTTTCTTTTCAAAAGAAATCAGCCAGTGACATGAGTTCTTTCTCTTCCACTCCCACTGGGACCTTTGCACAAAGATAGCTTAGCCAGAATTAAATCTTTCCAGGCACCTGCCATCCTCGTGTGCACACGCGGGAGCCTGGGTGTCTCCCCAGGGGGACTTCCATTACACTCGCCTCCTCAGAACATCCGATTCCAACAGCCAGGAGGCCCGGTAAGCTCCTGGCAGACGAAGTACTGAGGTGAGAGAAATTCAGAGAAGAGACACATTAAAACACAATAACAATAACACTGTTTGATGAATGTTCCCCCATCAAACCTCCGGAACATAAGTCTGAGGGTGTTAAGAAGGCAATTGTAGGGAGAAAAACAGCCACTTATCCCTTTTAACCTATAGGCTCCATTTAGCCAATTAATCTCATTTATAAAAGGACAAGCAAACAACTTGAGTTTATTTGGTTTCAGTTTTTATCATTTTTCTGCTGTTTACAGACAGGGTCATTCTTCCTGATAATTAAAACTCTTATAGTCAATAAGACCCCACGATTAAATTTAACTCGTATTGATGGCCAAGACCACGGTTGCCATCTCCACCGCCTGCTGCTGGGCTCTCGCTCTTTACGGGAGCAGTTGAAGCGCAGTTCCTCCAGCCTCATTAAACACCCTGTCCTTATAAATCACAGGCTTCTCCTGCGACCCACTGGAGGGGCCGGGATGCAGAGGGCTCCTAGTCACCTCTGGGAGGGGAGAGAGAGGCCGGCTGTTTCAGGTGGATCCAGAACTATTTCCGAGCAAAGCAAAATAAAATCCTCTGGTTCTTGCTTCTTAATCTTATGATTTCTAACCTCTCTTCTTGCTTCCAATATCTGACTTCTCAATGCATATGTGGTCAGTCATAGGGGAGGAAAATATTTTCCTCTACCCTCTTAGGTTCAGCGGCTTGGGGACCTGTGAATTAAAAGTGTCAACAGACCGATTAACAGGAGAAAAAGCATGCATATTTATTAATTTTAATTTTAAGTGTGCAGGGGCATCACAGAAAGAAGTGAATGCCCAAGTGAGATCTGAGCTTGTGGGGAGGGGCAGGGGGGCACTTCTGGGAGAAGGGGAGGGAGGGCACTTATGGAAACACCAATTACTGTCTTTGAAAGACAAATGGGCCCTTAGGAGAACAGGTGGGAGACAGAACCGTCTTGCGGCACCATCCCGATTGGGGTGCTGACTCTTCTCCTGGAACAGGAGGGCATTTATGGCGATTACTCTTAGGAGCATGTTTTGGGGTGACGCAATATGATTCCCTTGGTGGACCCCATTCACTGCTTCCACATCCACAGTGATGCTCTGCATCTGACTTCTGTGCCCCGCCTTGGCGAGTCCTTTCTCCCCCTCCCACCATCCCTCCCTCCCTCCTCCTGCCCTTTCCTCCATGGGCATTCTCTACAGGACTTGGAGAACCAGAGATGGATCCACCTAACCCCACAGGAGGCAGGCCTTCTAAAGGGAGGTGGACGTGGAAACCAGGGGCTCTGGAGCTGTGCAGGTTTCGGTCCATGCCTGGCTGTGAGTTGTGGGGAAAATGTTGGGGCATACGGAGCATGAAGGGGTGCTGGGCATTGCTGAAGTGGAGTGTGGATATCAGGCTGAAGGACCTAGGTTGGTTCTACCTCATGACCCATAGAAAGTCTGGCAGCTATTCTGGTAGTCTGGTGGCACATGACATAATCAGAGCAGTTTTGGGGAGGCAATGTTAATGGTCATTGCGAGAGAGTGGAGGTGAGAGTATCAGTTAGGGAATGACTTTTTTGGGGAAGACTCAAAGGTCGTATGAATGGAGAGGAGATTGTATTGACCAGCTAGCTACTGCTGAGCGACAAGCAACTGCAGAGGCTCAGAGAACACAACAACAACGATTTTTTCCTCAGGCATTTTCAGGTCATCTAGGCTGAGCTCTGTCGTCTTCCCCTCGGCCTTGGCTCCTTGCTGTCCTGGATCTGGTCCACTCCACTTGCGAGCATTCTGGGGCCCAGACAGAAGGGGCAGCAGTGAGCTGGTGGGAGCTCTCATCCCAGCAACTGCAGAGGCGCCAGAGGGCAAGTGGAAACACGCAAGGTGTCCCAAAGCCAGGCTCAAAAGGAGCATTTGTCCTTCTCCCCACGCTCCACTGGCCAAAGAAAGCCACAGGATGGGCCCCAGGACAGGGGAGAGCACCCTCTGTTTTTACTGGGAGGAACAGCAAAGTCAGGAGGCACTGGGACTGGATGCGGGCAAGGGGGAGCGTGGGCTGAGTAATGCCTCTCACAGCAAATGCACTTGCTCAACTTGCTCGCTGCTCATCAGTGGGGTTTTCTGAGTTCTACACATTATTCTTAAGGCAAAGTGGTCCCTTAAGACCCAGATTAACCCTGCCTCTCTCTTTCTCTGTTTATCTCTATCTCTGTCTCTATCTCTCCATATATAATTCACATACACTAAGTACCCAGATTTTAAGTGTCTAGTTGGGTGACTTTTGAGATATGTACACACCCACGTGTATTGTGTACATACCACTCCCATTAAGATAGAGAACATTTCCATCTCCCCAGAAAGTTCTCCAGCCACTTTCCAGTCAACTCCGCACTCCTCACAGGCAACTACTATTCTGATTTTCTTTCCCATAGAGTAGTTTTGCTGTTCTAGAATTCCACATCAACACATCCTACAGTGTGGGCTCTGGTGTCCTTCTTTTTCTCTGTGTAGCACCATCGAGGTTCATCGAGGTTGTTCCGTGTATCGGTGGTTTATTCCTTTGATTGTTGAGAAGTATTCTTTTGCATGGACTTGTAATTGTCCATCCTCTCGTGGGTGGGCATTGGGATCATTTCCGGCTTGGAGAGATTATGAATTTGGCTGCCATGCACATCTGTGTACAGGTTGGGATTTCTCAACACTTGTTTTCATTTCTCCTGGACAAACATCCGGAAGGAAACACACTGAATGACAAGGTGAGTGTGTTAGCGTGAAGACACTACAGTTTCCCAGAGCCCTTGTGCCATTTCACCTTCCACCAGCGACTCAGTTCTGCTTGCTCCATGTTCTTGCCAACATTTGGGATTTCTGGGTTTTTTTAAATTAATATTTCATGTTTCCTTATGCCTTTACTACTGCATTGTGGTTGTAACATGCATCGTTTTCGTAACTGATGATCTTGCTCCTCTGCAGGTGCTGTTGGACATCTGCACATCCTCTGTGAAATGTCTGTTCAAGCTTCTTTGCCCCCATATTTTTCCTTTCTTCTTTTTTAGGGGAGTGGTTTGTCTTTCTGTTATTGAACTGTGGGATGACTCCCATTGTTGACTGTTTACCCATCAATTCTGAAAGCGCCATCTGAGAAAAGCAAAAGTGAGGGCTCCATCAACTTCCCCGGAGCAGCCAGTCTCCCAGGGGAGGACAGGATGACTCACAGACCCACAGAACTTGGGGCCCAAAGAGATTCCTCCCACTGTGGAGCTGGCAGCACAGATCAGAGGGGAACCCGCTTTATCAGATCGGAGGGTGAACGATCAGGGTTTGTTGGCAGAAGTTGAACAAGAAGAGTCATTTAACTTTTTTAGAGGAACACATTCAGGTCCCCAGGATCTTATGGAGGGACAAACAGGGAGTGGAAATTGCCCAGATACAAAGTGAGGCAGGTCAAACAGAGGGTGGACCTAACCAAGTAGAGCCGGGGACTAAAGACTCCCAGTTGCCCTGACAGTTAGAGACCCGTGTCACGGCGCTGATGTTGTAATAAGAAAACAGTGCACGGAGGTGAGATCACACTGGTCGCGGTCAGACTCACTGTGGCCTCCTTAGCACCTCCTGGCAGCAGGTCTGGGAAGACGTGGTGTGTGGGGAGGGTCTGAACCCTGGAGGGTAGGCTCAGGGAGGCCGTACAGTGGAGGAGATGAAGCTGCAGTGGCCTGGAGGGAGCAAGTGCTCGGCTGATAAGCAATTCTGGGGCAGAGACGTGGCCTTCTGAGGAAAGAGCAACTGGCCCAAGGCCCCCGGGCAACAATGAGTCCGCATCTGAGGCGGAGAAGGAGAAGAGTGTCTGGAGAAGGTGAGTGAGACCACATTGTCGTGGGGAGGGGAAGGAGCTCCAGCAGGGACCCTCCAAGTCTCCTCCTCTGTCTCCTCGTCTTGAGGCGGGTGCAATGGTCCTTGCCGCATGGAGCTGCTTGAAGTTTTAGATAAGATTGCTGCTGTGGAACCAGCCAGCACAAAACCCAGGCAAAAAGTAGGTGGTCAATGAGTGCTTGTTGAATAAATGAATGAACGATAGCTTATCTCAAGCTTATCTCCAGCGCAACTATAGTGGAACCCTGCCAATAGGGAGGAGAAATCTTTGAGAGACTCAGTCACTCCATCAGTTTTGGCGTTCAAATAGCACTTGAGCTGGCCCTAATGGGGATCTTAGAGTCCCCAACAGTCCCCCATAGACCCCTTGCTTTCTGACCCAGAGACCTGAGCCAGTGGTGTCACCCAGAGGCTCCAGCACTGCCCATCGGGGATTTTTCCACCCACTGTGACTGTACTTGGGAGCCACAGAGACAACATCTGCATTCTGAGATGGAACCTTCTCCAAAGCATCTATCTTTATTACACTGGGTTGGCAGATCCATCCAGGACTCATTTACCACGTTTTTGATTTTTAAACCAGGCATTGGGGTGCATAGGCTGTGATCTGTGGCTTCCTTCCAGGCACACTCATGAAAAAAATTCTGAGAAATTACAATGCTCAAACATATCCTCTAGAAATTCCAAGGTCTGCTGTGGAAAGTTTGCTTGGTCCTGCCACTGAGTCAGTCAGTGGGTGGGAACACCACTACTCTCCCTCCCCTCGCACTTGGTTGTGACTGAAATCTCTGAAAGCCTCAGAGATGAGGCAGAATTGTTGGGGGGTCAAGAGCCCTGACCTTCCAATCCTCTCAAATATAAAGGTTCTTAACGCTCCCTGCTGGCATAGCCCCTGTGGATGCCCGAGTCCACAGTCTGGCATGCTCTTCAGATTGATGGTGTGGCCATTACCAGCATCTCTGGGCTGTTGATTGCTTCCAGGGATAAACACTCGCGGCCAACAAAGAAGAGGATGCAGATCTGCAGGCATGTGGCGGTAAACGCTTGACAACTGGCTCTCCAGGGAGCTGGGAACTTATTTGTAATGTTTACCAATTATCTTGGTGTAAATACTCCCATCACAGCTAATTCCAAGCCACTGACATGACTTAAACACAGAGTTGGGAAGAGATGCTCGCCATTGGTCCTTGCAAGCCTGTGTGAGCTGGTCCCTGCCACCCCTGGGAGAGTTCTCATTCTGATCAAACAGATGCACTGTTTGGGGAACTCTCCCTACTGTAGGATCTGTTCCTTTATGGGGTGTCTGCCCTGTGTGCAACATCATACAACTGCCTCCAGGAAGCCCACAGTGTAGTGGCGGAGGTGGAGATGATTACATTGCAGTGGAAGAGGATTTCACAACGGAAGAAGTGAGAGTGGGGCCCCATGGACCCTCGTAACGAGGCGTCTCTCTCAGGTCTGTTGAGGGAGTGCGGGATGAAGTGTGAAGGGGAGAGCAGAGGGTGACTCACTCTGAACTGACCCACATGGTCCTCCCACAGTGGTAGAGATGTGTCTGGAAGCAACACAAGAGGACAGTCCATGGCCCAGCGCTTCCGATTGTCCATGGCTGTGCGGGGGGAGTTGAGGAGGCGGCTACCAGCTAAATGCCATCAGCCTGTGCAGCCTCCCCTCACACTCCCTTCTGATTCTTTGCCAGCTCTTCTCAGTTCTCTCTACTGACTGCCCCTCCAGATGTCTGTGCTCTGGCTCCTGACCAACAAATAGCCATGGATTTCATCAGATTTCACAAGGGGGTTTCCCTGGCTCCCAGCAAAAGGTGGAGACCTTGTTCACTCAATGCCCACCAGGGAGCGAGTGAACAGTGCCACTGCTTTATGGGTACTTTCGTTCTCAGCCTCCATTTTCATCATCAAAGGACAATAATCACATTACAGAAAATGTGTCAAACACGTAAAAGAAGAAACTTTAAAATGCCCACTCTCTGACCAACCACCTTTAGTGTTTGGTGTGTTTCCTCCCAGTCTTTCTCTATGTTTTTCCCACAGTTGCAATCTGCTGCTCACAACATTTGGGATCCTACTGTTCGCTCGGCACCACATGATTCCCGTTTTTCATGTTAATACACGATCTTCATATTCATCATTGTTTCTCTATTGAGTTTTCATTGTAATCAATTACCCGTGCACATAACTATAGAGGCAATTACTTCTGTGAGATTTATTATGAAAATCAATAGTGCCTGATCAAACTCCTGCCCATTCCCAGCCCCTAGAATGTACCACTTTCCAGTTTTGAGCTGTTTCTTTTGGTCTTTATCCCTATATTAATAACTAACATATTTATACCTGTTGACTTCTCAACACCATTCACTACTTATCGGCTTATCACTGAGGACAAGAAATGTCTAGTGCTCTTTCATCCTTCTCACTCCCACACCTGCCACTCCCCACCCCTCCGTCATCCCACTGTAACAACAGAGTTACAGCCCCACTCTGATTCAATCGATATGGCGTGTTTATGTTTTTATATCCATGCAAATGCGAATGGTAATATGTGAATCCAGTTCACTGGATGCTATGAGATCACTTTTCTTTCCTGAACAACTGCTTATTCTCAGTGGAGTTCATTGTCTTGAGTGTTGTTTCTTGGCTTGTTTTGTTTGTCTGCCGTTTTTCCATATTCTCGTAGAAACCGTCTCTCCCTGGAGTCTCTTCTCGGTTCACTCAGACACATCTGGTGAATCTCACCTTCTTGGAGACAACCCTCCCAGTCTTGTAACCTGCTCTGACCTGGATACTGTCCCGACATACAACTGTCATCCTAGAACCCCCTTCCCCCTGACCCTGGGGATCCACTTCTCTTGTGTCCATCCTCTCTTCCTGACGCCAGGCCTTCCTCTCCCTGGTTGACTCCCTCGTGTCGATGGCCCACCTCCTCCAGCAGGTTTCAGAGGAAAGGTGCATGAGACCCAGTGTATCTAAAGATGTCGTTACTCCACCCTCACACTTGACCTCTTGGCTGAGTATAGCCTGCTAGTTTGACCACATTTCCCTCAGAACTGAAGGCATTGCCTTGTTCCATTTTCTTCTTGTTTCCAATTTGCTCTTAAGAAGAAGTCAGATGTCATTCTGATTCTTGATTTTATAGGCAATTTGTTCTCTCTCTCGGCTTTTAGGATCTTGGCTCTTTCCCCAGCATTCTGAAGTTCCACAATGCTGTGATTGTATGACTTATTATGGATAATTTTTTATCCATTGTGCCAGACACTCAAAGGGTCCTTTCAATTTGGAAATTCATGTCCATCAGGTCTGGAAAACAATCTTGAAGTAGTTCTTGACTTTCACCAGCTCTTTTCCTAGAGGCAGGCGAGTGGAGTGGTGAAGAGTTTGGACAAGAGAGTCAGCCTGCCCAGGCTCAAATCCTCGCTCTGCTGTTTACCAGCCGGGTGACCTTGGGTAATCAGTCTTCTAACCGCTCTGATTTTTAGTGTCTTTGTTTGTAAAATAGGATAAAAATAGTGTCTACTTTAAGAGTTTTTATTAGGATTATATGAGTTAATATGCAATACTTGAGTTAATAGGCAATGCTTGGAATAGTTCGAGGCACATAGAGTCACTACATCATTGCCAACTGTCTCTGCTAGTCCTTGATGATCTGTTCCCCTCTACCACACCTGTTCTCTCTAACTTCTCCCCTCCTCCTCCCCCTCTTCCTCCTCCCCCTCTTCCTCCTCCTCCTC
>NC_060271.1:45531012-45531211 GCF_021613505.1 Equus quagga
TCCTCCTCCTTCGTCTTCATCTTTCTCTTCATTTTTGTTCTCTTCTTCTGTGCGTTCTTCTTTGTCTGATCCTCTAATTTTCTGATCTTTTGAAAAATCTCTGTCGTTTTGCTACTTTCTGGGAGATTTCTTCAGCTTTATCTTAGAAACTTTCCTCTGAGTTGTAAGAGAAGATGTTACATCTATGAAGCAAGAACAG
>NC_060271.1:45531611-45561340 GCF_021613505.1 Equus quagga
CTGTTCTTGCTTCATAGATGTAACATCTTCTCTTACAACTCAGAGGATATTATTGGATGTTTCTTGTTTATTTGGCTTTGATTCTCCTCTTTCTCCATGATTCTTTCTTCTCTGGGGCTCCGTTTGCTTGTTTGGTGTTCGTCTATGTTATAAGCTTTCTTCTAATATTTGGTGATCTTTGCAAGTTTGGTCATGTTTAAGAGATGGGCCCTAAAACACTGATTGGGAAGGCCACGTAACAGTGTCACTCGTCACCTGTGGTCTTGCAGTGGGGTGATCTGCCTGGGAGGTCGTTGGGGAGACTCTGCTCTTAGTTTTTTAGGTCTTTTCTCTTGGACTGGTCAGATTTACCGGAGAAGAATCTTCCAGTCTCCTGATGGAAGGGAGAGGTCTGACGGCCAGGATCCCAAGAGTCAACCAGGGGATAACCTCCATTTAATCATTATATGTTCAATCTGGTCATTCATTTAATCCTCACGTTTTCAGTGATGCTCTGTTTTAGGCAAAGAATAAAGCTCTGGTCTCCTGCCAGGCTGGGGAGGTCACCCTTCCAGCACACTGAGCGGGGGAAGGTGAGTCTGCAGAGGGAGTGGTCTCACCACTTCCTACGCGGACTGTCAACAGTCCTCCTGCTCTCGCCACACCTCCGTGTTAGCTTCCAGGGCACCAGGTGCATCAAGTCCTGAGCCCCCTGGGGTCCTGCAGTGTCAGTCAGCCCTCTGTGTTGTGTAAGTTTCCTTCCACATTGTATGTGCTGTCGACTGGCTTCACTTTTCCTGGAAACTGCATCTGTAAACACTTATCTGTCTGCCTCTCAGCATCCAAAAGCACATTATTGCTCCCTTTTCTGCTCTCATTGTCCTTGTGATCTTAGATGTTATTAAAAATTTCCACTTATTCTCATTTTTAGTAGGTACTGGAGATAAATGTGTTTGCATTCATTTTGACATCTAGATCCTGAAATCCCAGATGTTATTTTTAAGTGGCAGTGTATTATTCCACTGAGTCCTTTCCCAGTTATCACTATCATAAATAAACTGATGAACATCTTAGTGTCAAAGTCGTTGTGTGAGTGTGGATTTAGGCTCCTTCACAGATGTGGAACACATCAGTAAGTCACACAGGGCAGTGGAGTGAGGTGGTTGGGGCTGCTTGTCTTGAGTTCAAATTCTGTGTCTGTCACTTTCTAGCTGCAAAGCCTTGGGCCAATTCCTTGAACTCTTTCTCCTTTCGTTTGCGTACCCAGAAGATGA
The DNA here is from genome assembly GCF_021613505.1 of Equus quagga. Taxonomy (NCBI): domain Eukaryota; kingdom Metazoa; phylum Chordata; class Mammalia; order Perissodactyla; family Equidae; genus Equus; species Equus quagga. Next base: position 45,532,865 of record NC_060271.1, read on the forward strand.
GGATGAAGGTTACAGTGCACCTGCCATGGGTGTCTACAGTACTTAGAGTTGGGCCTGGTGTCTGGTAAGTGTTAACTACTCTTTTTACAAGGCTTTATTAAATTTTTGATCAATATTGCCCCCAAAATCAATCCGTTTATATAGCCACTATCAATGAAACGAGTCATTTCACTAACTGGTTACTAGAAATGTATGTAGTCACCTCTAATTCAGTACGAAAACACACACACATATTATGTCTCTTGTCATCTGCATTTTTGAGTGTTCAGGCTGTTGGACATTTTTCCATTCATTTACTTCTCAGCTGTATGTTTGTGTTTGCGAAGTGCCTGCTTGTGTCTTTGGCTCACATATATTTTAGAGTCTTATGTCTTACTCATTGGTTGGTAAGACATTGCTGACATTTCTCAAGTAGCACTATAGAATGAAGAAGAGCTCGCTGGCCGTGAGCCCTGCCTGCTCTCCCTGGAAGCCCCTATCCATCTGAGAGATTCAAACATCAGGAGGGGGCAGTCCAGACATCAGTGTGGACGGGAAGAGCTGCACCCACCAGCAGGATCTACAGACCCACTTTGGGGGTCCTGTTGGCCGTTGGCAGCGTAGAGAGCAGAATGCTGCTTCTCGATGTGAGCACACCTGGAAAGGTGGGAGGCCTCCAGGGACTGGGCACAGCATCTCCCGATTTACATAATCAGGCTCCTGCCAAAACGATAAACCTCCTTCCATCCTGCAAATCTTGAGCAGATTTTCTCATTGAGATCCCGGGTGCTCAGCTGCCAAATGGCTTTGAGCTGTGCTTGTGGATGGAAAGCTCACAGGGCCGGAGACGCAGAATTGACATTCTGGGGGAGAGCTGTCTTTCTTTTTGACAACTGTTGCAGCGAAGGGGAGGCAGCAGCCCTCGCCTTTTGCTTCGGGGAACAGGAGGGAAACAGCCTTACAATTAACGCCGGCCGATTTTTCAAACCGAATGCAGAGGCCCAGCAGAAAGGTTGAAACGCGGCCGATGACAGATCACGTCCAGCTGACACAAGGTGATGGTTTGCAGCATCCGGTTGCCCAGATGCAGATGCAGGAGGGACTAGGAAAGATGGCCGTCAATTTTACCCTCTGTGGGCCATCTATGGGGAAGGAAGGCTGATCCTCCTTTTATTCTGTTTTTAAGTGTATTTTCTTAGACGCAAGTTGCCCCTCAGTCCTGTGTAATTAACAGGTCAAAGAGATTTAATGTCTGCAGGGCGCCTTTGAGAGCATCCAGGACAATGCTTCCCAGTGGTTCTTCTTTGGAAACTGGTCAGGAGCTAATCCTGTAAAAATAATATTCTGTAGTCAAATCCACCTGAGAACCCCGCATCCCACACCCCACTCCCAGCATCTTAAAGACGAGTAGAAGCAGCTCAAAAGGCTTTGCTAAGTCCAGTGTTGCCAAAAGGATTGGATCTCGGAAACCTGTTTACCTGCAGGAGCCTCCAGCAAGCCTGGGAACTGCAGGTCCTCAGAGCATCTGGGAGAGCCTCTGACGACTTGGCCTCTCTCTTGACAAGGTCAGAAAAAGGAGGAGCCGCTCAGCCGTGGGGTTTTCCAGGACAAGACTTTGGATCAAGAGGATCTTGGTCCAGGGTTCTTTCTGACGCTAATTAACCCTTCCAGACATCATCCTGGTGTCACCTGCAAGACTGAGCTCCCAGGGTTTGGGGAGGAGCAAACAGCTAATGTGTGCACAGGGGGATGAGCTCAGGACGAGCGCTTGGCATGCAGTAAGTGAGCCAAAATCATTAGTTACAAAATAAGTCAGATGCTGGCCGATGTTGCCGCGAAGTAAGCGCTCTGAAACGTGACTTTTCCGATTTCCTGCCTCCTGCCTGAACACAGAGCTTGTCCCTGACTGGAGTTTCATCAGGCCCCCAGTTTCCTCTTCACAACCAGGCCTAGCTTTTGGACTTCTGTGTCTGTCTTCTCATCGCCAAATTTTACCCGGAATCCCATCAAGTCAGTTTAGCCAGAACCCCTGCCCTCGATATCTGATCACTCTCGATATCTGATCAAATTCTCCATCACCCGGGTGACATCTGACCGCCCTGGCCTGCCTTCAGCAAGATTGCTGTATGGTAGGTTTAGCGAAGAATCACCTATTAGTAATTTGCCATCTGCTGACCCCCCCCCGCCCCATCCTGCTCCTTGGCTGTCAATCCGTATTTTCCTGGCTGTTTTAAGAGTGAGCTCAACCTCTCTCTCCCTGCAAACCCCACCGCAGCAGTCCCCAGACCTATCGCGATGGTCCTGGATAGTCTACACTGTCATTTTAGCGTTGAGCTGCCCTGTCTGTGTGCTATGATCGCTGCTCAACAAACAAGAAGCTTAGTCCTTCTTTTTGAGAAAAAGTCGGGGCCCATGCAAGCTGTAGGATGGACGCAGCGAACAAGACTACTTATTAGAAGACACGACCAAAGAGGGGGAAATACAATCCTACAGTCCGTAGGAGAGGAAAGAATTCTTTTCTTTCTATCCTCTAGGTTCACAGCTGGGGTCTGTAATGAAAGATAGGTCATGGAGAGAAAAGCACACAAATATTTTTAACATAAGTATCAAGTGACACAACAGCCTTCATAAGGCGATGAAGACCCAAATGCGTGGTTAAGCCTGAGCGTTTTATACCAGATTTGATGAAGGGTGGGAAGTCAGGGAAAACGTGACAGGACAGGACAGTGTGTGCTAAGGAGAGTGAACTTGGGGAGCTGAGCAAGAGCGAGGCCTGTATGTTCGGACTCCTCTCAGTGTCTCTTCATCTTCTCGGAGACAAGCGTGCTCCCTTCCTCTCAGCATACAGAGGGCCCCTCTCGTGGAGGGCCTCCTGACCTGCTGCAGGGGAAGGTCAGAGGGCCCTTCCTGCACCTGCTGTTTCTCAGATTCCTTCAGGGTAAAATACGCACTATGCCAAGGTGCCAGCTTGGGGGCAGCATGTCCTGAGCACCAGCAGACCACACTTTAAAAAGCAAAAGAAAAACAGCAAGATAGGCATGGCTAATCCATTCCCCCTGGGGAGGGAGCTTCTTAGCCTGAAAGCTCCACAGGGCACAGAAGCCCCAGGCTCCCCAGTGCCCCAAAATCCCAGGTCCCTATTTCTGGCTTCCTCCTCAGGTCCCCTCAGCCCTGCAGTGTTGGAGGGGGAAGGCTCTCTCTCATCTGTTTCCTGGCAGCTCTCTGGGAACAGCCCGCAGGAGGGTCTCTGGCGGCAGGTACCCCTGGCTCTTCCTTATGCTCCTCCAGGCCTTTGAATCAAATTAGGAGAAGGCTTTTGCTGTCCTTCTCTCTCCTCCATGGTGCTTCTTGTTGTCCTCATGCTAACCCTGAGAAGTCTCCAGTAGTCCTCTCCAGGTTCACTCATCTTGCAAACACTCCTGCAGAGAGGGACGGCCCGTGCTGTGTCAGACGTCCCATGCGCCATGGCCGCGCTCAACACAAATGAACACTCCTCTGGTGGAGAAAGACAGCCAGTGACCCCTGACTGCCTACAAGTTGGGAGCCCAGCCCATGGAGCATCTTGGAGCTCCTTAGGGAGGGAGCTAGTGAAGGGGGTTACATCATCCCAGGCCTGAAGGAGAGAAGGAAATGCCTTCTGTTCCCAGTGAATAAAACAGCAAAACAGAACAAAACAAACTCATTAGAGCTTCCGGTTGCACGGAGCAAGTCTTGGGTGGTGCTTCTGACTCAGCTGCTTTGGAGAAGGTTCTGAGCCTTTGCTTGAAGTTGGGGTCCTGGCGCCAGGTCCTTGCAGCTTAAAAGGAACGAATGTACTAATTAGGGAGACTATGCTGCCCTGTCTGCCTCCCTCTGGCCGTCCGTGGTCTGGCCAGACGAGGCACACTTCTAAATAAAAGCACCTTCTTGAGCCATCATTAGGGAGCCCTTCGAAGACATCCTTCCAACTTATATTTTAGGATCTGGCTTCTGAAACTGTCTCTAGATGAAAGTGAGCAGATCCGGTGACTTTGGCCTTGGGGTCCTCAGGGTGATAATTATCATAGGAGCGCTCTGTTCTCCTTGAATTTCTGCCCTTAGTCGTTGTGCAATGCAACCCCCACTGAGTTCCCACCGAAAATCTCTGCACTCTTGTTGTTTCCGTCCTTCACTGGCTGATGGTCAAGTTGCCCCAAGTTATGAATCAGTTTTGAAGATGGAACCTTCACCCCTCTCACCTGGGCATCTCAGCCTTGTGTGGGTCCTGTCCTGTCCTGGATGTGGGGCCCTTCCACCATCCTCCTCCTTGCCTTGGGAAGCTGTGTCCTTCCAAGCTCCTTGAGGATCCCTTCACTTGTGCCCAGGAGCCACCTGCATCTTTTGTGCTATTTGAAGGCCATTTGCTTACAATTCCGGATTCTTCTTTATCAGGTTGGTATGTGTTTACTTCGAGGAGAGGCATTGACTGCACATGTTAACACTGTAACAGGCCAGGCCCCTGGGCTAAATGGAGAAGCCCCATCTTCTCACAGAGCAGGGCCTCATTCTTCGGTCCTACAGTGACTTGTCATCTTCTAGAAGCCCCCACGGTCTTCTCAGCTCAAAGAACTCGGAGCACTTGGGACTGAAGATCTCTACAGAGAATCTGTTGAGATGGAACTGGGTATAGCCCGGGGAGTCTGTGGAAAGTTCAGAAGGATCATGTGGGAGGGCTTCACCTCGTGTTTCAGGAACATGCGTGAACCTCCTGAGAAACTGAAGGCAAGTTCATGTGCTCTAAGCTCCTTCCACGCTAACTAATTCGTTAAAATACAAGGGAGAGTTTTGTTTGCCAGGAGCTGAAATATGCAACAGGATTTGCACTGGGCATCTCTCTGCTCCCCGCTTCCTGAGGAGAGTTCTAGAGGCTGGGAGGGACAACCCATGTTGTCCTCTAGAACAAATCCCCCTTAGGGTTTGAGACCCACATCCCACTTGCAAAAGGCTTCACCATTTTTCTGGTTCTATGAAAGTCCATGAGGGCGATTTTGTTCAGTGTACTGGTCAAGAAGTATGTGTTCTGTCTCTACAGTGGCCAAGATTTTCCACTTTTGGCCTTGTTGAGTGAACTGACCTGGTCACCAGGGAAACCAGCCCACGCCAGCATCAGGGGGAAGCTGGAGCACTCGCGCTTGTGACAGGAGAGGCTGCCGCCCTCCTTGGACATTCACCTCTCGTCCTTCAGTTCGTCACCCCAACTCTCCATTCCTCCATCCTTCTCTCACATCCCTCGTGATTTGTCTAGGATTGCAGGTTCACTAATAACACACTCCCTCCCACTTTGAATAACACACTCCCTCCCACTTCTGCCATCTAAGACTGCAGCCAACAATACTCTAAGTATCTAGTAAGGAGGTACAGGTACCCTAGTAAGGAGAGAGAGGACCACAGACCATCCAGCAACAGGGGACAGGGGTCTCTACTCCGCCTCATCAATAGAAATCCAACTGGCGGGGCACCACAGGTCAATGACCTTGGACTCAGGCAACCACAGTATTTGGTGGGAAGCAGTGTCCAAGGGTCTCCTCCTCAGCCCATCGCTTCAGGGTGTGGGGGCACTTGGTCTTGGTTTTGCCACATCCAGCAAATCCTATTGTGTTGCCTGGATTTAACAATTTCCCTTTCCTCCTAAAGAAGATAGGGTTTTCTCTCAAGTTGAGAGCCATCCCTAATTGAGATGCTATGTGGTGGGATTGGGCAGGGGGTGGGGGGAAGAACCCCAGATCAAGACTTAGCCCCTCTTTTACCCCATGGATGAGACAACTCTGCAGCTATATATGGGAGTCCTGATGACAGAGGTTATGTCGGCACAGCATTCAGTGATGATGCGTTGAATGAATGAATGAACTAATGATGCTTTCTGGCCCCTCTCAATGGCTGACTCACCCACCACCCCCCACCCACCCATCCAATGAGCAAGGCCTCCATAGGGGGAGGCTGTGTCAGGCACTGGGAACAGTGAGTTAATTTTAGCTCAGTCTTAATTACCAATCAGTCATGTAATGAGAGTGGGAACAGAGCCGTCAGCACCGACTGTTATAGATGTGTGGTCGTGGTTCCTAGTGGCACAACGGCACATCTGAGAAGCCGGGACTGGAGGAAATACGTAACGACCAGCGCACTCTCTTTCAAAGAGAGCATTTCTGCCTGACTCTCCGAGCATCAAGTCGTCTCGGAAGTGTCCACGACTCATACAGAGAAAACGTGAATTTGAGTCCTGGCTCTACCTCTTCAATGCTCTGACACCCAAACAAGCTCCTGAACCTTCCTGGGTGTCACTTTCTCTGTTGGAAAAGCAGGAATAACCTTCACCTTGGTGTTCCCAGGGGTCCAATTAGATAAGAACCTGAAAGTTGTCTTCTGGAAAAGATCAGCTCTGAGACCCAGCTCCTTTCGTGCTGCTCCTGTCCACTCGCCCAGCACAGTTTGCATTTTGAGGTGGAAACCGCCCTTTCTCCCCCACCGCTTCGACTTGGAAAAATGAGCCTGTGCAGCACAGACAGCCGCTTGCTTACCACCTCTGGATTAAATTGCTGGCGGGAGGCTGAGACAAGCTGTGCGAGGCTGGAAGACAGACACAGCGCCAAATGATGTGAGATTTAATCTGCATACGTGGGCCTGGCGGAGTGCTCACAGGGCCGGGGTGGGAGTTTCACTGATGAGTCCTGCAGAGGGTCAGCTCCTGCTGTCTGCGGCCAGAGATGCTGGTGGGAAAGTTATGAAGGAGGCTGCTTCCTCCTGTTTCTGCAGACTCTCGCAGCTACTTTAGGGGTGCGCCTCGCAGTGATTAAAGGCCCAAACCAAACGCATAGAGGCACTGGGAAATCACCTAACTGAGGCTCAGGGAGCTCAGGGCGAGTCTGCCGGCGCATTTCCAGCACCGCGGGAGCCAGAGCCATCCAAGCCGCGAGGGACAGATGCGGCGGGACCTTCCACATGCTCAGACTGGCTCTCGCCCGAATCTTAAATCTTCTGCAAAATGGAGTCAGCAAAACCATAACCCAGGGACATTTCCGAGAAGTCGTTCTCGAGAATTAGCTGCAATATGGCTCTAATGAAGAGCACAGTCTATAAAACTTATCAGTTCTAATTGATAATTGGATTTTTTGTGTTGCCATAAGTAAGGCTAAAAGCTTCAGATATTGTATTTAAATTTCTACTTTAAAAATCCACGGAAACCCAGCCAGACTTTTCCATTAGAGAGACACAGAGAGAGAGATTTGCATGATATATATTAGAGACAAAATGGTGTAGACAGGAGACGACCAAGGCTTTAGTAAGCCAGAGCTCTTAAAAACCATTTTCACTTCCATTGACTCTTTGTAATCACTCTGCACCCCGAGTCAACACATGCTTAGTCCACTGCTGTTTAACGTGTTACAGGCAGGGCCTAATCTCCGTGGGGGTAGTTCCAGGTGGCGGCCTCGGGTTGAGAAAGGAGCAGGATCCACACGGAAGCCTCTGGCCGCAGGATGCCCTTGCCGGGGAAGGTCTGGCTGAGCCCCTCGGGGGGTGAACACGTGGGAACAGGGCCGCTGTCCGGAGGCCTGGCCCTTTTCAGGCCCAGTGTGAGGACCCTTTGGAATCTCAGTGCTGGAATGGTCCCTAAGAAGCATCCAGCTCCCCCCACCTCGTGTGTGTGATGGAAACATGGTACTGAACCCCGCGGTGCTCCAGAGGCCTGGGGGTGTCAGGGAGGGTGAGAGAGGAGGCATCAATTCTGGGTCACAAGAGGGGACAGCCAGCTGCGGGGTCAGCAGGTGTTCCAGTGTTGGGAGCTGGACAAGGAGGCACACAGTCATTAAATAAAACGTTGTCATCCAAACTTCCGGGCAAAGATTCTCAGGACTTAAACGTTCTACACTGAAAGATTCAATCTTTGGATTTAGGCATTGGCCTCTACTTCAAACTTGTAAACATTGCGAAAGTGATGGCCTTGTCAGAGGCTGCTGGAGTCGACAAGGCAGGTACGTGAAACGTGCCATCGAGGGGCAGTGGGGCAGCAATAGCTCTCCCATCAGACATTCTGTGGAACCTGAAAGAGGAGATGGGGAGATGGGCTTGGGGGTGCAGCAAGGCCAGTGGTTAACGGTGCTCAAGCCGGGCTGACCTGACACAGGTCCTGGCTGTGAGGCTAAGGACATGCAGGACCTTACACTGCACCATGTGGACAGGCCATTTCATGCCTCAAAAGCGCAGATTTCTCTGCCTGGCTGAAGAAGGGCTGAAATAAGCTGATGTGAGCAAAGCCTGGAACATAGAAGGACCACTCAGGCAATGGAGGCGGCACCATCAGTGTCTCTGCCTCCACCAGTGTCTCTGCATCCTCCAGGATCTCTGCATCTGCCAGTGTCTCTGCATCCACCAGTATCTCTGCATCTGCCAGTATCTCTGCTTCCATCAGGATCTCTGCATCCTCCAGGATCTCTGCATCTGTCAGTGTCTCTGCATCTACCAGTATCTGCATCCATCAGAATCTCTGCATCCACCAGTGTCTCTGCATCCTCCAGGATCTCTGTATCTGCCAGTGTCTCTGCCTCTACCAGTATCTCTGCATCTGCCAGTATCTCTGCATCCGTCAGTATCTCTGCATCTGTCAGGATCTCTGCATCCATCAGGATCTCTGCATCCTCCAGGATCTCTGCATCCGTCAGTATTTCTGCATGCCTGGAAGGACCCTGACCCCAAGGACTGAGTGAATATAGGGGGTGCAGCACAGAGTGAGAGGAGATGTTACAAAGGAGGCGTATGGGATGTGTGCGTGTGCATGTGTGCATGTAGGACTGTGCATAAATGTGTGTGCACATGTGTGTTGTGTGGGGTGACGTGTGTTACGTCTGTATATGTGTGTGCATGTGTGCGTGTGCCTGTGTGGTGGTGTGTGGGCTTGTGTATTGTAGCTGCGTGGATGTGTGCACACATGCGTGTGCCTGTGACCATGTGTGGCGATTGGGTGATGTGTGTGTATGCGTGTGTTGGGGCAGAGTGATACGAGAAACAAACCCCAGGTCTTCGATGTGGTTGAAGAGAGCCCCTCCATGTGTCCGTGGCAGCCACAGTCCTGGGTCTGAGTTGTAAAAGCATCTCCTTTGACAGTGGAATCCTGACGCTCGGGCCACGCTGTGCCGGCAGAACACCCCCCGGGAACCCACCGCTCTTAGTGAGGGGCCCTGGTGAGGCCCCCACATCCAGCAGAGCAGGCAGAGCCCACAGTGCCTGCTATGTTCCAACAGAATGGTGTGCTCCTTAAATTTGCCAAATTGCTACAAATCAGGTTATAATCACTTCTGTTTGCATTTCCAATCATGGAGGAAGTGAATTTTACCTACTAAACAATTCATCAGCTGAAATTCCCCTGGAGAAATATTACCGACTGGAAGGCTATCTCCTTCCAATAGAGACCCAGCCCGGGGCCAGTGGAGCCCAAGGTGTGAGGCACTGGGGGGAGGATCCTAAGAGGCGGCCTTCACCGCTCACCAGCCAAGGGAAGGAGGGCCTCACGGTCTTCATACCAACACTTGGTTTGTTTTCTTTGCCACACTGAAGTGAGGATCAAAGGAGTCAACCCAGGAGAGCCGGGCAACCTGGAGCGAGTGTACAGGGACCAGCCCCCACCCCCACTGACTGAGGGTCTGACTTCCGCTCCGCCTCAGCCTCTGCGTCCCTGTGGGCTGTGCCGTCACATTCTGCTCACCCCACCGAGAAGGACCCAGATCCTAGAGTGTGGGCTCGAGGGGTCCAGTGCTTCCAGGCCTGCTTCTGGAACGTTCCTCACCAGGGCCCGCCCCGGGTCCTGATGACAGAGGCCACTGCCATCCACAGACAGACTCTCAATGCTTCTCCCATTTATGCCATTATCTCTGCTTAATTCTCATCTCATCCCCTAACATTTCAATTTCCCCCTTCACTGGGCAGCTCTGACAGTGAAGATAAACGTCGGTGACCTTGAGCCGAGAGCTGCACGGGGCCTGGACACAGCTTCTCTGTGTCCTTGGAAGCCTCGGAGAGCTCAGGACCCAAACTCCATGTCCCCGTCTTTCTGAGCTCCTCAGAAGTCTCATTCCGGAGACTGGACGTGAGAGCCGCTCCCTGAGGGTGCCTGGTGTTGGGAAGCCCCTGGTGGCCTCGGCGGGCAGGCACTGAGAAAGCGGTCCCTGCTCGGATCGCAGGAGCTCTGCGGTGCTTTCGCTCATTAGAAGCGTCCCCACGGAGTTGGCATGAGCGCACAAGGCAGGGCGGGCGGCCCCTCGGCGGCCGTGTTCTTGTCACACTAATGAGGAGCAGAGAGGACCTGTGCAGCGAGGGTTCCACTAATGGGCGTCTGGACCAGCCGGCTCTAAATGAACTGACTCTCCTTTTCTTATCCTATTTACTGAAAGAAAAGATTCCCTTTAAAAAATTAAGAGTTGAAAGGAATTTGTCAAAAGGCCATTACCTGTCGACAGGTCTACCAGGTGCCTCTCGTGTGCTCACACACAATTAATCAGCAGGCGCCGCTCTCACGGTCCCTACATAAAAGTTAAAACCCATTTTAGCGTGTTCTATATTTTTCTGCTCAGCATCACTGTCAGGCCGATTTCAAGGGAGATAGGTATTTGCATACGGTGCCAAGCTGGAGTTCCCATGGCAACAGGCTTCCTGGGAGAACTCCTCGAATGGGCTTCCTCCCCCCTTTCAGCTTCCACCCAAAACGCTGGGGGTGAGCGATGCCTGAGGGACTAGCACTTCCTGCACCGGCGGCCACTGCCGCTCTCCAGGTTTGTCTGTGCCAGTGGGTGTGACGGGGGAGCTGCCCGTTAGAAAGAGAATGGGTGTTTTGCAGTTACAGTTTTGATTAAGCAAGAAAAGAGAAAAAGGAAGGAGAGGAGAAGGAGGAGGCGGGCAGGAGGAAGAAGCATGTTTTTCCACCTTCTCAGCGAGGAGAGATCATCTCTGCTTTCGAGAGAGCCTGGCTCCTCGACTCCCAGGGGAGCACTGCTGTGAAGGGGGAGATGGGTGAAGCTGGAGCGAGCTGTTCTGAAGGGAGGCCCACGAGGGTTGTGTTATCCTGGAAGGGAAGGCTCTGGAGGCTGCTTAGAGGAATGAGGAAACGGCCCAAACTTTGGGCGTGGGGTGCACCAAGGCCAGGAGAAGGAAACCCAAGTGTGGCAGGCTCCCTGAGGCCTGGAGGGGACAGGACCCTCACGCTAGGTGTCTGTGGAGGGTCAGGCTCCAAACATGGGCCCTCAGGAGCCTCTGCAAGATGTCTGGTGGCTGAGCTTGGGCAGAGGAGATTCCTAGGAATAGGGGTCTGAACCAGGACAAGGATTGACAGAGGCCATCAGGCTCTGCCCAGGGGTCTCCCAGAGCCCGCTGTTCTAGGATACATGGGAGAGGAGGAAAGAGCCAATGGAAACAAGTGAATGGTGGTGGACTTCTCTCCCATCTTGCTTCTAAAGGAGCTGGAAATACCATTTTAGAGATGGGGTTTGTTTATTGCACCTCAGGTGCCATGGATCTATTCCTGCCTGTTACACGGGGCAATTCATCAAGCAGAGCCCAACACAGAGGTGGCAGCCAGTTAAATTACACATAGGAGAAATTAAGGGAAAAGAATCCCCCCCATTTGCCTACAGTTTACAGAAACACAGCCACTCACTTCATGCTCCTGAAGCTTCGGGCAAGCCAGCAGACCAGGGGCTGCCTGAAATGGGGACGGCATCCCGCATTTTCCACACACTGAAACTGAGGCTCAGAGAGGCAAAATGACTTTGCCGATTGGTGCCCTCGGTGCTGACTCTTGTCTGTCTCTCAGGAATAATTCAGGATTGCCTCAAAATGCAAAGATCATTGGGAAGTCTTGTAAAGAATGATTAAAAACTCAAGGACCAGTGCTCCTGGGCTCAAATCCTGGCTCTGCCACGAGCTCGCTGCACTGACCCCAGAGATGCCACTTCATCTGCATGGCTGCATCAGGAAAGTGGGGAGGAAACTGGGGTCTCTCTCCTATTATCGTGGGTGGTTCAGAAGACCCAGGGGTGCAAGTTGGAGGACAGAGCTAGTGCATGGGTTTATGGGCTAGCGTGTGGGTGTATGGGTTAGCACGTGGGTTTATGGGTTTGTGGATTAGTGCATGGGTTTATGGGTTAGCACGTGGGTTTATGGATTTATGGGTAGCGCGTGGGTTTATGGGTTTATGGGTTCACACATGCGTTTATGGGTTTATGGGTTAGCACGTGGGTTTACGGGTTTATGGGTTAGCACGTGGGTTTATGGGTTCACAGGTGGGTTTATGGGTTAGTTTGTGGGTTTATGGATTAGTGCGTGGGTTCATGGCCTAGTGCTGGGTGCATATTCGTGGCTGACTGGAGTTGATTCAGTGAGACCTCTATGACACACCCAACAATCTGAAGAACTGACAAAAATTCCTTCCCTAAATTATTTTCTCATATTTAACTTCCCAACACCCCACCTCTCAACCCTAACAAGAGAACTTATATTCATTCCTATAATAGCCGGTTTGATGCACTAATGTGGCTAGGCTGCAGTACCCGGTCAACCCACCACTAACACCCAATGCTGCTGTGAAGGCGTTTTGTGCACGTGGTTGACATGTACACCAAAGTCACGCTCAGTAAATGAGCTGACCCTGATAATCTGGGTGGGCCTGGTCCAAGCAGTTGAAAGACCCTAAGAACAGAACTGAGCTTACCCTGAGGAAGAAGCAGCACGGCCTGTGGACAGCAGCTCCAGCTCCTGCCTGCGAGCCTCCAGCCCACCCTTGCTGACCGCCTGCCCTACGGATTGGGACTTGCCAGCCCCACCATCGCGCAAGTCAAGTCTTTGAAATAAACCTCTAAATGTATGTGTAGACACATACGTATACCCCTCTGTCTGTGTCAGTCTTTCTCTGTCTTTGCATCTAAAAATAAATGGAAGTCTCTATATACACATATAAAGATGGAGATGTCAAGAAATACGTATATGATATCACGTATGCTATAGATATAGAGATCGTACATAGATATGTAGATATATAGGTGTACATACAGAGAGAGAGAGATCTGTATAGATATGGATAAGATGTAGCTATATGATATGCAGATATGGATATGATATAGATGGAGAAAGAACATAGATATAGATATGGATCTAGAGATAGAGGCATAGAGTATTCCATCTCTAGATCCATATCTACATTCTATGTAGATCTCTATATCTGTGTCATAAGATACAGACGGACAAGATCGATCTTGTGATACAGACATATAGATCGATCTATCTATAGAAATACACATCTCGATACCTATGTCTGTATCCATATCTGTAGCTCCTTCTCTGTATCTGTATCATATGATATACATATTGTAATGAACTGAATGTTTGTGCTCTGTCAAGTTCATGTATTGAAATCCTCACCTCCATGTAATGGAATTCGTGAGGGGCGCTTTAGGAGGTGATTAAGTCCTGAGGGTGGAGCCCTCATGAATGGGGTCAGTGTCCTCAGCCAGGGAGCGCTCTTGCCCCCTCAGCCATGTGAGCACACGGCAGGAAGACAGCCATCTGCACCCAGAAGAGGCTGTCACCAGCACCGACTGTGCTGGCACTCTGAGCTCGGACTTCCAGGCTCCCGAGATGTGAGAAACTAACGTCTGTTGTATACGAGGCCCCCAGTCTGTGGGATTCTGTTACAGCTGCCCGAACAGACCAACAGGCAAACAGAGGGAGGGAGAGAGATTGTCTCCGTGTCCACATTTCTATGTCACGTGATCCAGAGACAGAGATGGACCTCACAGCTCTATCTGCGGCCGTAGCTGTATCTTCACGCACCTCGATCCCTCTGCACAGATGTAGGTATCCGTACAGGTATGGACATAGATATGCAGATATAAATATCCATAGACGTAGACAGACACAGGTGTAGATGCCGGTACAGGTGTAGATGAGACCTCCTACTGGTCCACTCCTCTGGAGGAACCCTGACTCACGCATTTCCTAAGCGAGCACACGTCATCAAGAAGCTGCTCCCAGCTCAGGCATCTAGGAGGCTCTCCCTTCGGGTCCTCCTCGCTCTTCACCATCGTGCCCTGAACATGCCTTACTTCTTCTGAAGGTGAAATCGTGTCTCGGATGAACTCTCAGCCTGTCTGAGGGAGCAGGGGGCCACTGCATGCCCACACAACACTCAGCGCCGAGGCCCGTTTGTCTTGGCTTGCCCGGTGCTGACCTGGCGGCTCCTACAGCAGACCCCTGAGCCAAAACAAGTGATGAGCTTGGAAACCGGGAGCAAGCCTCCGTGTCAAGGTGGTATCATCGGAATCGAGTCACTGCTTCCCATGTGTGCCGCGGAAGGCGGGCACTTCAAGCGTGTTTATAAACACGCGTCAATCGGGGGCATAGGGCTTCCTAATCACCATCATCTCTGAAACCCTGCAATGAGCCCACTTTTCTTCTCCACTACTTTACATCTGAAAAGGCTCATTAAGGCCCAGAGTTTCTCGGCCACGTGTATCGGCACAAAGGAATAAAACGCACGGTCGTTACCGTGAATTATCATCTCACATCTCATGGTGTATTGTGCTGCAAAATACGTGCCGGGAGAACACAGGTGGGCATCTCCGCTCCTTAGGCGGTGAATGGGTCATCATCAGGGACGATAATGCTGCCTGATTAACAATTACAGAATTTACTCCAAGGCGGCACCACACCGTAGCTCTTAATCAGCCCCTTCTGTGCGGCATGCTGTGGTCTCACCATCATGGGTTGGCCTGGTGTGGGCTGCAGCTTCCCACTCTTCCCCACCAGACTCCTCAGGGATCAGGGAGATGCTGGATCCACACAGTGTCTTATGTGGCTGGTTTAGTGAGCTGCCAACTTATGCTGCCATCGCAGGACTCCACCGGTTGGTCCACCAAAGCCGTTTCTTTAGGAAATAAACAAGCACAGAGACCCCACTTCTAAGGCATGGCGCTGCCATGCAGAGGCTCTGGGGTGGGACTTTTTTTTTTTTTTTTGATGGAAAAATAAAGATTGGAAAATAGCACATCTATCACGGAAAGCTGACTTGGGGGTCCCAAGATGGCAGCCTGCCCGCTCTCTCCCGTGCTTGATTGTCTTGGGGAGAGAGTTGTTGCTCACTGACCGTCAAGTACGGCTTGCATGTAATACTGATGACAGGGATGGGGCATCACAGAACTCTTTTGTTTATAGAGATCTTTCACTTGCTTTATCTAATTTACCCTCAAATCCTTCCCATGGGCTAGGAAGAGGAGGATGACGAGGAAGCTTGAGGCGGCCACCAGCTCAGTAGCACTTGGCCCTTCACCTGAGGTGGCTCGTTTGCCGGCCTCAGTAGCACTAACAGCTCTTAGAGGTGCCCTTGACTTCCTCCCTGTCTTGCAGCTGAGGAAACTGAGGCCCAGGGAGCTTCACCATCCTGTCCAAGAGCCCATGGACATTTAAGATGAGGCGTGAAAGCAGCAAAGAGGGAGACCCTTCCTGCTGGCAGAGCGTGGGCTTGCGAGGGGGTTGCCCTGCGGGGGTGGTGGAAGAATGGGGCTGAGGACTCCAGGGGAGCTTGCTGAAGAGCAACGAGCAGGTATGTCTAGAGGGCCTGGGGACCATGACCCATTGGTCGAGCTGGCGGCTGCTGAGCACACCTGGGGTGTGATGTCACAGCATCATTTGGTGGGCCCGGAAAAGGATGATTCGGATGGCTTCTTCCGCCATCTGGTCTATTCTAGAGGGTTGTATGAACACTCCTTTCTCACACTGAAAGCCCTCAGCGAGGATAGATTTTAAAGTTAGTTTGAAAACAGGGTTCAGAACAGAGGATAATGCACTAGCTTACTGTGGGTGGAGGACTTGAACGGGGTAAGGGGCATCGGGAAGGCTCGAGGCCTAGGAAGACACAGGTGCAGGGTCGTTTTTGTTAAATGGATGTGTGGACAGGTCAAGGTTATTTCTAACTCAGGCACCTTAGGGATGGGCTGAAATCCTGCACAGTGCAAATGTCCCGGGGCCTGCTGCGCACCGAGCCCCTTGACACATCACCTCGTTCAGTTCTTACATCAACTCCGCGAGGTAGGATCACTTTCCCCTTTTACAGATGAGGAAACTGAGGCTCAGAGACATTATGTAACTTTCCTCTAAGAGTTGCTGGTTACCAGGATCAGAGCCCATGCCGCTGCCCCCTGCTCTGCTTCTACTCCCCCTTCCTGACTTCCCGTGTTGTTATGGAGGTCGTGCCCCATGAGTCACCCCTGCACGCACGTTAGGGCAGACCGAGGGAGCCACCTCAGTCAAATCAGGGAGCTGACTGTCAGCTTCCTGTTGGAGGAGACTGTTTCACATCCCGAGCTCCGTGATTCAGAAGCCCTCACTCGGAGCAGATTCCCCACCAGGGGAGCCGTCTCCATAGAAGCCGAGCTCAGTGGATGCTCTTGACCTGGGAGGGTTTTGAGCATAAAGCCGTGTTGGTAACCGGGTAACATGGCTGTGAATTTGACCTTCCGAGCATCCTCTGGACAGTTCTTACACGTGGATGAGTGCTCCCTCATCTCCTTCTTCATCCAGCAAGAAAACGAGAGGATCTGTCCTGCAATACAAGCTCCGGAGTCAGCAGAGCGACAGTGAGTCGAGCTGGCCCGCCCCCAGAGCATGCACCAATTCGGAGCATCCAAGAAGCACAAAGGAGATGCAGTCCTTCTTCCCTGGGTCACAGTGTGTCCCCACCCACGCCACAACATGGGCTCATCTCCCCTGAGGAGGATGTACATTTAGTGTGGGGGCCTGCCTTTTCTCCTTGTTCCGTCTAGGTGGTCTGCCGGGGTGCACCACAGCCTAAGCAATCGGTCTAGATCATTCCTCTCCTCGTCCTGTGACAGATTCGGGGGGGAGATGACATCAGTAGCTGACATTCTCTGGTCTCTTCCCGTGTACCATGCACTGCCCTGAGCACTCAGTCTGCGCAAACTGTCTAAGCCTCATATCTACCTTATGCAGTAGGTACCATCCCTTTTTATAGATGAAGCCCAGAGAGGTTTAGCAACTTGCCCAAGGACACAAAGAAGGGATGTGAACCCAAGAAGTCACTTAGAGCTTGAGTGCTAAACCACCACACTCTAGCGCGTTTTCCCCAGGCCATTAAGTAGTGAATCACAAGATTTCAGGGTCTACCCGCAGAAAAGACTCTCATTCTCCCTGTTCATCTCTATGTGGGAGGCTGAGGCTGGAGCTGGCTTCTCCATCCCGCCCCCAGGACAGGAGAGCTGGAGCTCCCTGGCTGAAGCTGGCAGAGGGAAAGCAGAGCTAAGAGATGAAAATTCCCAGAGTTTTGTTTGTGTCTTGGTTATAATTCTGCCTTAAGCTGAATACACTCCAAGATTTTCAGTTGCATGAGCCAATAAATTCCCGTTTTTGCTTAAGACAGTTTATATCAAGTTTTATCACTTTCAATAGAAGGAATCTCAACTGATTCAATATTCTCTCATTTTTCACAACTTAAATAGAATATGAAATGTAAAGATAAAGTTGGCTTTTTTCTTTTTTAATCAACATGGAAGCTGAAAACAAAGAAAAGCTGAACAAGATGTTTGGCATCCTGGGGCCACCTCCAAAACCACAGACTGTGCTGCCCCTGCCGCAACCTTGGGCTTGTGCTATGCCTCTGCCTCTGGCGACAGCTTTGGGCTCCCTCAACTCTCAACACATGCAGGAAACAGCTGCCACGCCACATGCTCTCTCCCCATCTTGACATCCACTACTTCCTTCATCACTGTACCACCAGATTTCAGAGAAAGCTTAGTTTGATACATTTAAAAGCCTCAGACCTGGATGTCAGCAGGAGCTTAGAACAAGAAAGGAGGTGGGATGAGCGAGAAACAGACAGCAAAAATAAATGTCAAGCTGTTCTTTTTGTAGACAGTGGGCATAGGGCTTGAAGACCAGCATTTTCAACTGTAAGAGAAAATGAGGAGCTGGCGGCAGGTGAGCCTTACCTGTGGGGGGATGCAATGTCCAGTGCCACTTGTCTTTAATCATTATTGCTAACGTGTGCTCCTGACACCATGATACTATCTCCCCACTGTTTTATCCACAGCTGATCAACGTGTCTTAGAACTTCCCCCATCAACACGAATGAGCTGATTAGCACATTAAAATCCCCCTCTCCTTTCAGTATCCACTGAATCACATTTGTTTTGATTCATTGATTTAAATTAGAAATGGTTACCCTCTGACAATCCCAATTTCATAGGAAAAAATATAATTTGAAAAGTTACTTATTTTGATGTCAAGTAAGACTAGCTAATTGGACACAACTTTAGTGGTTCGAACTTACTGAACTCTAGTTGCTGGAGTCCTGTGATAACGTTTATGATTTTGGAAGAGTTTTGAGGAACAGGAAGGAGAAGGGGTGGAGTTGTAGGGTCTGCAAGGAGGGTCCACTTCCCATCCAGGTTCATCAGTTTATGATGGTGTCACCTTCTCTCCTCGTCTGCTGCTGTCAATGAAGTTGCTATATTCTTCCTATGGGGTAGTCTCAGCAGTGGTAACAATAAAAATAGTGCTAATTGAAAGTAACAGCCACCACAGCCCGTTCCACATGCTTACTCCCTGTGCCAGGCACTTTACACAAAACACCGCATTTGATCCTTTTTGTGGATCTAAGGATCTATGCTCCTTTTTGTGAAGGAAGCAGAAACACAGGGAGATGCTGCCACTCAACCCAACCCCACAACCAGTGAGTGACAAAGCCAGGATTCAGACCTGCATCTGCTTTCTCACATCCATGCAACTGGCTTCTCTCCAACAGGACAAGAGTTGGAGTTAAAGGGCAACCACAGATGGTTCTGGCCCCACTCGGCAAGTCACTTGACCCTGAGTGTCAACTGTCTCCAGGACAGCAGTGTCTGGGTCATGGGGCTATTGGGAACACCGGGGAGCTTGTGTATTTGGAAGGGTCTGGCATGGAGAAAGCGCTCAAGGTATGTGAACATATACAAGAGTGTGATAAAGATGGCTGCAGTGACAAGGACGCGTTAGATGACAAAGCTGAAGGCACTCTACAGATAAAGCTAAGGTCTCTAATCAGTTGGCTTTGAGTTAATCAAAGGGAGATTATGCTGGGTGGACCAGGGTTATAGATACATAGAAAGATAATGGGTAGATAGATAGATAGATTGATAGATAGGTAATAGATATGTAGACAGAAGATAGGAAGAAGGATGGATGGCTAGCTAGATATAGACTGATTGATTGTGCAGCCACAGATAGTTCAATCCTTTATTCTCAATCAGTCCATCGAGTAGTGAGATACAGTGTGCATCAGTTTTCTATTGCCCTGTAATAAGTTAACACAAACTTAGCAGCTTCAACAGCACAAACCTATGATCTTGTGGTCTTTGCGTGCTGGGAGTCTGGGTACGGGTTAGCTAGGCCCTCTGCTCAGGGTCTCACCAGGCTGAAATCAAGACATCGGCCAGGGCTAAAGTCTCAGCTGGAGCTCAGGGTTTTCTTCCAAGCTCACTGGTTGGTGGAATTCTGTTTCTTGTGGTTGTAGCTCTGAGGCCCTCAGATCCTAGAGGCTGCCCAGTGGGCTCTGCCACATGGCCCCTCCAGAGCATGGCAGCTTGCCTCCTTCTAGACCAGCAGCGGAGTGTCTGCTGCTTCTAGTCTCTTTCAGGGTGTCATCTGATTAGGTCAGACCCACTAAGGACAATCTCCCTTTAGATTAACTCAAGGTCAACTGGTTTGCAGTTTAATTATATCTTCAAAATCTTTTCACCTTTGCTGTATGATATAACCTGATCACCCGTGGGAACAATGTCCCATCATATTCATTCAAACCTATTGCCAATATTCAAAGGGAAGGGATACACAGATTGTCTATACTGGGGGCAGGAATTGTGGGAACCATCTTAGAATTCTGCCTACCATCTACTAGAAAAAATTCAAGTTCATTTTTTCTCCTTTGATGAGTTCTAGTTGTGATGTTTTCCAGTACCATTTGGTTAAAAATTTGAGGCCTCCATGCTCATCTACGAAAAGGGAATAAATATCTACCCTTCCTACCTGGTTTATTGGGGTCACTTTTGGTTGCACAAAGGAAAAAAAAAAATCCAGCTCAGACTGAATAACAATAAGGAAAACCCAGAAGCAGGTGGTTTTCAGGCACGGCTTCATCAAGGCTAGAGCTCCACTTCCCTGTGATGGTCTCGACTCTCCCCTTCTCCATGCAAAGGCGGCTTCCCTCATGGTGTGCAAACGGCTGTGGGAAGTCTGCGTGCACATCTGACAGCCCACATTGCAAGGAGATTCTCTTCCTCCAACCACCAAGCAGCAGAATGCCCCATCACTCGGCTAAGCAGACTGTGGGGCCACGCCCCATTCTCCTCTGTCTGGGCTTCCGCCCATGAGCGCATCTCTAGGGGACGGTGGGGAGGCTCACCCAGCCCGATGCAGACCAAGCAGGGCCCGTTGCTGGGCCCTGAGCCGGGGGTGGGATGAATCAACCCCACACAACCTGTGCTGCTACAAAATGGGGGGCTGCAGTGGCCGCGGGGAGGTAACGGCCGTGTCCCCGGAGCGACGCAAAGATGCTGCCCAACTGGCAGGCTCGCCACGTCTGTCCGCAGCTACTCAGCTGCTCCGCGCGGGCAGCAGCCGGGGGTAGAAACGACACCGCCCCCCGCCCTCCGGGAGCTCACCCCTCCCGGGGAGACGACCGGCGGCGGTTCCCCCAGGAAAGCAGGCTGCACGGAGGAGGCCCCCGCACAAGCCCTTCCTTGCACTGCGACCCGCTGGTTAACGCGAGGGGGCGGGTTGGGGGCCAGTGGAGGAAGGAGGAGGCGGGTGCAGGTCTGTGCCAGCCCTGCGCCTGCACGTGGCCCCGGCGCTCAGTCCCCACTTCCGGTGAGAAGTCGGTATCACTTATCTAAGGCGCTTAACAAGGTGGCCGAAAGACCGTCCGTGGACGATCTCGGGGTTTCCAAGGTCAGGATCTGCACAGGCGTAATGCACTCTCCCCTCAGCGTCTCACGAGGCTGCGGTCACGGGTCGGCCAGGCTGCATCCCTTTGTGGAGTCAGTGACCCCTTCTAACCTCAGGGCGAGTTGACAGAATTCGGTTTCCTTCTCTTATAGGACTGAGGTCCTTGCTTTGTCGCTGGCTCATGGCCAGGGGCCACTGTCAGCTCCTCACTTCCATCTAGGATTCCTTGCCAAGTGGACCTCAAAACAAGGCAGTTTCCTCTCTTGAGGCCAACAGGAGAGGATCTCGTAGCTTTGAATCATTCTGACTTCTTTCTTCTCTGATCCCTAGACTCTCTTGTCAAAGGGCTCACCTGATTAGGTCAGGCCCACCCACGCTGAAGGAGAGGAGATTAGACAGGGTGTGCAAACCAGGGGCTGGGGATTCCGAGCGTCATCTTCAAATTCTACGTGCCACAAAGTCCCGCTCCTCCAGTGCTGGAAAGCTTCTAGAGTGAGCCTTGAAATTCACTGAGTATTTCCTTTTAAAGGGGCAACCCTCTGGAGGCCACGTTGGCGGGTAGTAAGGAAGGAGCAGACATTCGATGATGGCAGGAGGGTGTGGGGCACCACGGTGGCCGCTGCCTGCTGACCCCAGCCAAGGACAGCTCAGCAGGGTCCTGTTTGGACAGATGTGGGAGGTCCGCTCTGTGCAGACTCTCTGCTCCCAAGCTTTGCACCTTCTGCAGGATTGGCGCAAAGCTCCGCCTGGGGAGCCCCAGGGCCTCTCTGCCCCCTCCCGCTCCACGTTGCAGGAGGCACGGCTTGCCCTGCGGTTTAGCTGCTGATTTAAAAGGGCAGAGCCTGGTGCTGGGCTGGCTCAGTGCGGCCTCGGTGCCCCTGGAAACCTTGCTGAGGTCGGAGCCAGCGCTCGTGGAATTGATGTCCCCTTGCTGCCAGCCCCCGCAAGCCTGCCTGCAGGAGGCAACCGGCTGTTGAGTTTGAAAAGGCTGACAAGCCGCACTCAACCCAACCTGGGTAATTTCCGTGTTCCCTTCTCTGCTGCAGCCTACAGCGCAAGGGCTCCCGGTCTGTGGGGGTAGAGAGAGAGCAGCCAGGGGATTAAAGGCCTCTTTTTTCTTCCTTCATTAAAAATGACACCACTCGTTCATTTGGCAGGGAATGGGCGCTGTCTCGAGGTTCCGATCCTGACACCTTGAGATTCTTCTCTGTTAAGAACTTGAAAAATATGCTAACGCCCTGCATAGAATGAGGCACACTGTGGTTTTTTTTTTTTTTTTTAATAGGTTGGTTCTGATGAAGACTGATTTTGCTCAAAAGTAGCTGGTTTTCTTGAGCTCTGGGTCTGTTATCATTCTTCTGCCTTCAATGAGTTTCTGCCATATTTCAAACCTCTGCTGAGGGAGATTGCAGGTGGAAAAGGCTTATTATGACAAATTACCTTGACATCAGCGCTTTTCTAACGTTAGCTCTTCACTGGGAACCCGCTCCAGCCACAGGTAAGAGGCTCTGGATCAGGGCAGGAGGAGGAGGAGCCCCCGTTTCAGACGCTCACGGCGTCCCCAACTCAGTGGGTTCAGATCTGGTTCAACTAAGGCACACTCTCTCCCCTGAGCATAAGTGGTTGTCATGTTTCAAAGGGGACTCCAGAGGGAACCAGTTGAACATTGACATGTGTATGTGCATGCACACAGGGATGCATGCTCCTGTGTGGGACACACATACACAGGCACGCACGTGTCACCTCCATGTGCACACTGTACGTCTAAACCACCAGGATCAGTGACTGAAATTAATGGGCCCATCTTGCTGCCACATGGAAGCCCCGGAGTTCAGCTTTTCTAGGAGATAAACTGATTCTCATCCAGCAACCACCCTTCCTCCCTTCTTTTGTTCTTCCTTCTCTTCTGTCTTTCCATGCTACCTATATCAGCCAGGATACACTAGCTTATGCTGTGTAACAAGTAGCCCCCAAACTTTAGTGGCTCAGTATAACAGAAGTTATGCCTCATTCATGAAGGCCCATTGCAGGTGGGCAGGGGAGCTGAGATAACTGCCACCCCCGGAGGATGGAAGTTGACAAGGCTTTGTCCCAGTACAGCTCCCAGGATCACGGAAACAGACAAAAGGGAGTGTGGCGAATCACCTGCTGGTTTGGGAGCATCTACCCAGAGTTGACACACACTTCTTTGCCCACGTTGCACTGACCACAGCAGGTCCTATGCCCCCCCTGAACTGGAACGGACCAGGGAATAGTGGTCCACACATATGCCCAGAAGAAGAACCAGAAATATTCGGTGAAGAGCACAAAGAACGGTGCCACCTCTTATATTACTCTGTTGGGGCTGCTGTCACAAAGCACCACAGACTGGGAGGCTGAAACAACAAACATTTATTGTCTCTCGGTTATGGAGGCTGCAAGTCCGAGATCAGCGTGTCAGCAGGGCTGGTTCCTCCTGAGGCTGTGAGGGAAAGTCTGTTCCAGCCTCTCTCCGGCTCCCGGTGATTACCTGCCATCTTTGGCCTTCCTTGGCTCGTAGATGCAGCATTTTGATCTCTGCTTTTGACTTCACGTGGCCTTCTCCCTGTGTCCGTGTCTCTGTCCAAATTCCCCCTTTTTTTGAGGACACCAATTATATTCGATCAGGGCCCACCCTAATGACTTCATCTCAGCTTAGACACTATTTCTAACTGAGGTCACATTTGCAGGTCTGTGGGTTAGGACCTCAATCTTTTGGGGAGACACGATTCAACCCACCACACCTCCCAAATTCTTAGACCTGCATCGGTGTGAGCCACACCCTGGGCTGCGTGTTGGGAATACAGAGATCAAAAGACAGTCATTTCTGCCCCAGAGAACTGAGTCTATGAGCCATGTGGGTATGATGACACACGGTAAGAATATAACCAAATCTTCATCTCTAGTCTGTGACCTAATCCGGGACTTTGCTCTGTGATCCCCAGGGGTGGAGGGCAGATTCGGTGCTAAGGGTGCACCCTCTGGGTCGGAGACCTTGCCCGTGTCCTCGGCACGCGCTCACCAGAGGCCTGGGCCTCATGGCATTGGGAGCAGGGAAATATCGTGGACATTCCCCTTGTTCTTTAAGATTCCCAGGAAGAAACATACCCAGCAGGCATGCAGTGTGTCGGGGGGCATCTTACGGGACATGAGTACATGTCGGGCAAAGGGCGCAGTCCCTCTAGCTGCATTGTCCCTGGGGTTGAGTGTTCTGTAGGCAGGACGCAGCACAGGTCTGTGGGAAGCAAAGGAGCTCTCAGCGTGACTCCAGGGGTTCAGAGACCAACCTGCTGTCTCTGCCACCTACGCATCTCCCCAATACCCCATAAATATTTCCTGAGTGCTGACCACGCGATGTTCCAGGTGCTGGAGAGCTAACAATGAACACAACAGACACAGCTCCTGCTCTCCTGAGCCCAACAATGAGTGAAGTGGGGCCTGTGGCTGTCAGGGTTCTCCAGAGAGTAGAACCAATAAGATGGATAGATGATAGATTGATAGATAGATGGGTAGATAGGTAGATAGATGATAGATACATGATAGATAGGTAGATACGTGATAGATAGATAGATGATAGATGATAAATGATAGATACTAGATAGACAGATAGATGATAGATAAATAGATAGATGATAGATGATGGATAAATAGCTGATAGATGATAGATTGATAAATATATGATAGATACATGATAGATGCATGATAGATTGATAGATGACAGATAATAGACAGATAGATACACGATAGATAGACAGATGATAGATAGATGATAGATGATGGATTGATAGACAGATGATAGATAATAAATAGACAGATAGATAGATGATAGATACATGACAGACAGATAGATAGACAGACACACAGATAGGTAGATAGATAGATAGATAGATAGATAGATGGATAGAGATAGATAGACAATAGAAGAGGAGAATTGTTAAAGGAATTGGTTCGCCAGGTTATGGAGGCCGAGAAGTCCCACACTCTGCCCTCTGCTGTCTGGAGACCCAGGAGAGCCAGAGGTATAATCCAGTCTGACTTTGAAGGTCTGAGAACTGGGGGCCACTGGCGAGAGTCCCAGAGTCTGAAGTCCCGAGAACCAGGAGCGCCCGTGTCCGAGGGCAGGTAAGATGGAAGTCCCAACTCGAGAAGAGGGAGAGAGAGTTTGCCCTTCCTTCCCTTTCTTGTTCCATTCGGGCCCCAGCAGATTGGCTGAAGCCGCACACTGGTGAGGGCGGGTCCCTTCACTCAGTCACTGAATTGAGTGCTAATCTCTTCCAGAAACACCCTGAAATCGTGCTTCAGCAGCTGCCTGGGCCTCCCTTACGCCAGGGAAGCTGACACGTGAAACTAACCACCACGGGGGTTTCTCCACAGTGAAAGGTGCCGTGGAGAAATCAGGGCAGAGGAGGGTGCGAGGTGCCGGATGGGGGCAGCTGGCCACTGCAGGGCGCCCCAGGGAGGCCTCCCTGCCTAGGGGCCTCTGAGTAAAGACCAGAAAGGGAGGGAGCCTTGGCCATATGTGGGGTTTGAGCCCACCCCAGAGAGAGGGTCTGGATGGGTCAGTCTGCCCACCTGCAACACAGAGGCCCCCAGGGCAGAGACGCACATTTAACCCTCTCAAAGGGGCGCCCCTGTTGTCTCTGCTCACGTCCACCCCATCTGTGGTCAGCCTTTATTCTGGAAAGGTGCCCTCTGGTCTGGGCAACTATGACCAGAGCTGCAGGCTTGGTTTGGGCTCCCGCAGCACAAGTCAGCACTTACCAGGCCACCTCCCTAAGAGTTCGGCGCAGGGGCCAGGGCTCCGAGGCCTCCGGGCGCTTCCCACAGGCTGCCTGGAACAGAGGTGAACACTTGGAAGGTGAGGAAGACTAATGTTTGTTCCATGGCAGCATGGCCCCACAGAATTACAACGTGAGCCTTGCATGTAATTTTACATTTCTAGAAACCACATTGGAAAAAGTAAAAAAAAAAAAAAAAAAGTGAAATTATTTATAACATTATTTAATCCAACAGACATCAAATATTTTCCCTTGAGCATGTAATCATAGAAGATTGTTGAGATATTTGACATGATTTTTGCATACTGAATCTTCAAAATCAGGCTCATCTCCGGTCAGGCTAGCCCCATTTCAGTCGCTCAGTTGGGAGCTGGTGTCAAACAGAAAGTGGTCTTGGGGTAGCTCTTTTCCTATCTTCCCTCAGATGCTCGAGCATTTGGTGGAAATGGCCCCTGGCTGAAGCAGAGATTCAACAGTGAGTCACGTGAGGATTAAGTGAGGTCGCGCTGGACAGGGCTTTGCGCAGTGCCGGGCCTGCATCCGTGGTCCAGTGGGTTCCAGTGATGAGAGAGGATCAATCCACATTCCTCATTCCTGAGTTCCCTACTCACCTTGTCTAGAAGGCCAGCAAAGCACGGCTTGCCCCGCCTTCCGCCTGCGCCCCCTGCAGACATTAATAAAAGATCGTGGCACCCTCTCCCAACCTCACAGTTCTTTCCCCAGAAGGACCCTTCAGTTGCTGAAATGAAGCCTACTGTTTACTCTGGATCCACACGAACTGTTATTATTATTATACAATCTAGCAACACTAATATAAGAATTGCTAATATGTCAGGCACAATTCTAAATGCTTCTCTTATCTTCACTCGTCCGATCCTCTCAGCAACAATACGAGGTGTCATTTTCCCTCTTTTACAGATGGGGATATTGCGGCCCAGAGGATTTTAATAACTGGTCCAATTACTACCTAGCTCGTAGGAGGTAAAGACAGGGTTTGAAGCTGGACCTAGAGACTCTCCTCTTAACAGTCAAGGCAGATCCAGACCCAGGCCTGGAGCCAGGCTGTATGAAGGGGCCTGTCTCCTCCCCAACACTGCAGCCTGGGGCGGCCCCGCGGGGACCACGGAGAATCCAATTTCCAGCATCATCAGTAGAGCGTGGACTTTGAAGACATCTGTACTTGGGAAATCTCTCTACTCTTCAAGCCATGGGTTTCCCTTATCTAGAATGAGGGACAGAAGAGATAGCTACCCTTTGGGCTTCTTCAATGAAACACAGAGAGAGCCTGGCAGGGCCTGTCACGAGCAGGAAGGTGACAGGCATTCCCTTCTCCCCAGGAATGGCTTCAGGGGCCTGTGACCTGCGCAGTCGCACAAGGACCTGCCTTTAGAAGGGCCCTGTGTTTGGTGTAATCCCCCGCTGTTTTGAAGGTTTTAGTAATTCATGAGCACTGGGCCTCACGTTTCCCTTTTGCACTGGGCCCGGCAAATTATGCAGCCTGTCTGGCTTCTCCAGCAGAAAATGGGCTTCTCCAGGCAAGAAGTGACTGCCTTGTTCTTGTTGTTTTCCAGTTTGCATCACGGCCGGCGAGGAGGGCCCTGAGGAGAGAAGATAGGAACTCAATACTGAGCAAGGGAGGAGATGCCCGTGCACCCAGAGGATGCCCCCTCCTGGCCAGTGGTCCCTAGGAGATGTGCTGATGAGGGGTGAGGGAGGCGGTCGGCAGGTGCAGGGGAGCAGCGATCGCTCAGTCCTCTTGCTATAAGAGACCTTGCGCCTCCTTGTCGAGCGGCTGCTCAGCGGTGCAGGCCTCAGCTTGGGGAGCTTTTTGTCCTGACCTCATTTCTTCCTCAGGACAGCCCTGCGGATTGGCATTGTGACCCCGAAGTTACAGATGAAGAAACAGACTCAGCAATTAATCTGCAGCACAAAGTCAAGCCGCTGGCGGCTGGATGGGAGCACAGGTCCCCGGGCTGTCGCTGCCCTTCTGCACTCTCACGGCTGGGGCGCCAGTTGTCCCAAGTCCACCGCTAGCCAGCAAAGAAAGCCTCGTGTGGAGACTTACCTGCATGCGTAGAACGAAACAGCTGTCAGATGTCACCCAGCAGGGTATTTTCAAGTAAATAGAATAATCGAAAAATTAGGAGACAAAATGGAAGATTCAGGAATCCCAAACAATAATAAGAGGGACTCATAAAAGTGCATTATGTCGACGTTCTTTATTGCTTGTCTCCTCCCGATAGGATTTAGAAAAAAGATGATTAGACACACTTGGTGCTATATATTTAGACTCATAAAATGTTCCATAGCATCTTGTGGAATTTTTACGGGCAGAATTATTTAAATTGGCTGGGATTGGAACATTGTCACCTAGACGGAAGCCTGGATCACCCCCTGTGAATAGAGGGCCACGATAAACGGCAAAGGGAGAGCATCTGAAGACTGGTGCTCTGTGGCGGCAGAAGCTCTGTGTTTTAACTAACTTCTCTATCATAATTCAGAGAAGTAAATGTGGCTCTCTGGGAAAAGGGGCCACAGCAGATGCACTTGGAAACAGATGTAGTCCAAACTACCGCCACCAGCACCACCCAGACGCAGTGGCTTCACCACCACCACCACCATCATTGCACGACTACACCACCACCAACTACCAACACCACCAACACCAACATCACAACATCAACAACCAACCGCCACCGCAACATCATCAACC